>NC_057387.1:29449669-29749669 GCF_019320065.1 Cervus canadensis | reverse complement strand
GTTTGGATGGAACTTCTGTCCTTTACATCTGGAGGAGTCCTGATTACGATGTAATACAGTGGGTTGAGTTATTTTATTTGGAAAGTGTGGCAACAGAAAGAAGGAGAACTTGAGTCAACTAGTTATACAAATCTACCTCCCCTCAAGACTGTGAGTACCCTGAGGTCTGGAATTGTGTGTTATTTCTTGTGGTAATGATAACAGGTACTCAAGGATAGTTTTAGAAATAAAGGGGGGACAAGAGGAAGGCAGGGTGGCAAAAAGAAAAGGAGATGAGAAATGTACAGACTCCTCCCAATGGGGCAGGTACCCTGGGTCTCCTGGTCACTTTTGTCAGGGCAGACTAGACCCTGCCAGGGACCAGAAGACGTCATGAAGCAAGAAATCAGGGCATAGAAGTTTCTAGCACCAGGTTCCCCCAAAGGGCTCCTCTAGGAAATTGCCTAGAAATGATGGTGCAGCCATAACCAGGTCATTACTTTTCCTACACATATTTCTCCCTTTTGTAAGCAACAAGAACCCATTCAGCCAACTCTGTGGTGCCTCAGCTGAAATAACAGACGAAAGGGAATGTGTAGTTGGCTTTCATCAGATTGAAACCAGAGAGAAGCCCGGCTGAGCCGAAGCTCTGTTTATAGCGCAGCACAGAAATTATTTACTGCTTAATGTCAGGCCATGTGTGAGGAAGAAGGGGGAACAAAGAGGAAAGGAAGACCAGCCTTCCAGCCAGCTTCAGTCCCTCTGGCAAGGTTACTCAGCCCAGTGCTTTGTCTGAGGAGCCAGAAGAGACAGAAGGGGTTCTGGCCCCAGACTATTAGGGAAGAAGTTACCTGGGGCAGAGGAGAAACAGCAAGGGAGACAGAAAAGGGAATGGTTGGAAGAGGGTGGGGAAAGTTAACCGTTAATGAAATAAGTCAACTTACCAATAAAAAACAGTAGCCAGTTGATAGCTCCTGCCCCCTGCCCACCATGAGTCTGCATGAACACTTGGAAATAGCAGCCAAAACATGAATCTCATCATACATAACATCAACTCATCATCAGGTATGTGCTTCTCGATTATAATTTAATAATTTCAAAGATTAGAATGAAAATGAAAACTTGAGATTTATCCAAAGGGACATAAAGTATTCTTCCAGGGACCTATGACTAATCTGTATTTTGGGGGTGAAGCTGCTGCTGCTGCTAAATCGCTTCAGTCATGTCCAAGTCTGTGCGACCCCATAGATGGCAGCCCACCAGGCTCCGCCGTCCCTGGGATTCTCCAGGCAAGAACACTGGGGAGGGGTTTAAATTGACTCAAATCTTTGGGAAATTTGGTGGGTGATTTGGGAACTCCATGATTTTTCTCATCTATTTCCAGGAATTTTCCAGCCGGGCTAGACTGTACCCCATTTACCTTCCCTTTTCACCCCTCAGTGAGCTGTGTGTACCCCTTCCAGGCCCATCAGCTTTAGGGGAACATGTGAATTCCACAGAGGATGAGGGAGACAGGACTCGGGGTCCTCTGGGCGCTCTTCCCAAGGCCCCTAACAGCAATACTGTTGTGTGGTTCCCAGGGAGCAGCCCTGTTATGTGTCTCTCCAAGCAAACTGTCCTAGGATCCAACGGCCTACGGCCTTGTTTTTGATTTTTCATTGCCATCCTATGTCAGGAGCCTATCTATGGATCTGGAGATCCAAAAACACCACATGGCCCTAGTTTCCTGGTCCTGGGGAAGGGCTGAGGCAGTGCCAGTAATGGAAAGAACAGTGAATCACATGGTGCTGGGCTCAGTCCACCTCCACCACCCACAGCTCCATGAGGCAATGGTGGAATGGAAACAGCTGGCGTTGAAGACCAGAGGACCTACTCTTTGATCTCAGGCAAGCTCCTCAGTGACCCCTTTCTTAAACTACCTAAATCTCAGTGATCTCATCAATACGTTATCATGATTATTTTTTTTTTTTTAAGATTTGCTGGGAGGATGAAAAGAAATAATGTGCCTGGGGTGAAGTAGGCACTAAATAACCGGTCGATGTCATTATCATCATATTGTTACGTGACCTTTGGCAAGACACGTAACCTCCCTGAACTTGCTTTCTTTCTCTTTTTTAAGATGAATTTATTTTTGGCTGTGTCGGGTCTTAGTTGCAGCACACGGGCTCTTTTGTTGCGGCGCCCAGACTCCGTAGTTATGGCATGGGCTTAGTTGCCCCACGTCATGTGTGTGGGCTCTTGGTTCCCTGACCAGGGATCAAACCTGCGTCCCCATGTTGGAAGGTGGATTCTTAACCTCTGGACCACTAAGGTAGTCCCTGAACTTGCTTTCACGTGAAACATGAGAAGTAATAATAATTATCTCCTAAAATGATCACAAAGGAATAGATGGATTATCTATGTAAGGATTACATTATATTACATGTAATATATGTGAAGCACCTGGTACATAGGAGACCCACAATGTTAGATTTCTTTTTCTTTCCCAACCTCCCTCTGTGAAGTCCAAGGTAAGAGTTTCCTGGCTCTCGCACGGTCAAGCTGGCCCCAACACTTAGCTAAAAACCAGAAGAATCTGCCCCTGAAGGGGGTTTTTCCCGACTGCTGGCCCTTGGAGCCCCCCACCTGCTGCGCTCTCAGCCCACACCCTTGGAAGGAAAAACCGTCGAGCGAGGCGCTGCGCGGGGTGCGCGGGGGACGGCCAAGAGGGAAGCCGACAACTGCAGGACTCGCCGCTCAGCACTAGGGGGAGCAATGAGATCGAGAACACAGTGAGGGCCACGCCCAGAAACTCCTCAGCTTCCCCTGTGCTCTAGTCGGTCGGGCGATCCTAGGTGGAAGAGAACCTTAAGGACTACTCAGAAAGGCCTTTGTGGGAACAAGTAATGGGAGAAAATGTAGGGAGTCGTGGAGACAGCACACCACCCTTCCCACTTAAGCCTGGTCCCGGCAGAAAGAGCTCTCTCAGGCTTCTATACTGCAACCTCAGGATCCCCTCCTGGAGAAGCCAGATGGAGGCTCATAAGGAGCCAGCAGGTAGGAAGAGACAAGCCAGGTCACTTTGCCCAGTCACTCCAACTTTGACATCTAGCTTACCCAGCATCTTAGTCAGTCCCAGTGGGTCACAGCTAGGAGTCTTATAGAGCCCCAGATGGTCAACCAACCCTTAGATGTTCAGCTGCAGGGCTTGGGGCCCAGAGAGGAGAAAGAGCTTGAGCAAGATCTCCAAATAGTTTACCATCCCTCATAGAATTTACCAAATACTTTCATGCCCATCATCTCACTTGGATAGTCACAACCACTTGAAGGAACTATGATTCCATTTAAGAAATGAGGAAACGAAGGCTCAGGTAAGTGCCAATATCTTGCCTCTTCCCTACTAAGTTTTCCTCTGCCACCCACTGTTCTCTTCTCTCTTGCCTTCCCCAGAAGATTGCTATTCAGCTCCAAGTATTCCAAAAATCAAATTGTAAAATATTCATTGCATTCCCTGTGTTCCTAACCCATCTAGTATGATGGAGAGATGATAGAGCATAGTAATTATGAGGGTGGACTTAGGAGTCAGATCTGAGTAAATATTCCATGTTCATCTCTTATGAATTCCATGACCATGAACCTCTTTGTGCCTCAATTTCCTTATCTGTAAAATAGGAATATTCACATCTTGCTCCTGGAATTCTTTTAAGGGTTAAATGAGATGTACTCTGAAGCAATTTCATAGTGCCTGCCATATAGTAAAGGCTTGAGAAATGCTTCTAGCATATATAATTATCATATAATTATAGAACTGAAACGATCTTTAGGAATTAGGTCGCTAATTTCATGCTATTACCAATGAAGCTAAATGGAGTTAAGTGGGGGGTGTTACTTTGTGAAGTAGTTTTGCATACATCTTTGAATGTTTCTCATCCCTGCCCCCCAAAATCCTCAGAATGTGAACTTTCTTTGAAATGAGATATTTGCAGATATAATGAGCTAAAATGAAGTTAGGATCCTAGATTAGGATGAGTTCTAAATCCAGTATGACTGTTATCCTTAGAAGAAAAGGAGAAGACATATAGAGACATTAAGTCACAGAGGGGGAAATGCTATGTGAAGATAGAGGCAGAGAATAACGCAATTCAGCTACAAGCCAAGGATTGCCAGGAACCCTCATAAGCTAGGAGAGCAGTGTGACCCTCCATAAGCCCACTCTCACCAACACCCCTCACCAAGGAACCAACCTTGTCAAAACCTTAATTTCAGACTCCTAGCCTCCTGACTGAGAGAGAATACATCTCTGTTATTTTAAATCACCCTCTTTAAGGTCAGTTTGTTACAGCAGCCCTAAGAAACTACAGTTTGTGACGGAGAACTCCACCAGAAGTCACAAATTTTTCTTTTAAATTTCCAGTTTTGCCCTCTTTTACTCTATCATTGCCTCCCCCAAACCAGCAATAAACATTCACGGTACACCAACCTAGGAAGTTTACTCATTTGGAGAAAAATTAACACACACTATAATCTTTAGTGCTTCTTACTAAATTGTTACCTGACACATAGTAGGCTTTTAATAAATACTACTGGCAAGTTGATACAATAATAGATATAAAAATGGTATGTTGTGTTACGCAACTTTAGGAAATTATTACAAACCCACTTTCTACCTCTTTGTACACCTGTGTGCCTGACTCTAAATTTATTTACACATTTTATCCATTTGAAGAATCACTGAACTTCAAATTCACAGGCTCTGGCCATGCACTAGCTCCAGGGGTGATGAATTAAAAGGATAACAATCTGAATACCCTCAGGACTCAATCCTACAAGGCAGGGATGATCTCATTCTTGCTGGGTCCTCCCACACTCACTGAGGAAAGTCAGCAGGAGCTCAGAAAATCTGGGGAGCCGCCAGTTGCTATGAAGGAAGTAGGTGCCAGGTCAGCCTGGGAGTAGAATGGGTAGTGGTGAGTTAACAAAGGGAAGGAGGGGAGGAGGGGTGAGCTGATTCACTGGGACAACTCTTAGAGTGACTCAGAAGCCAGCAGAAAATAGCCTGTTCTCCTACATCTGCCTCACTGTCGGGCAATGAGGCACTTCCTCATTGCACACCCATAAGGCAGGGCAAAAGGGCGGAGGAGGAAATGGAATTTTTCAAATTTGTGGACCTAGTCCAGCACTTAAACTCTGTGTTTTTAACCATTCCAGACATTTTTTTTTTTCAAGAGAAGTCAGTATTTGTTGAACACCTACGATGTCCCTGGCCCTTCATCTTGCCTTTCAGAACACAGGGAATGATGTCTTTCTGAAGTTCTGTATTTCCTATTTGTTACTTCAGAAGTACCTGAGCTGCTGTTGAGCCCTTCAGTACAGTCCTCTGGTCCTTCATATATACATACAGAGGACATTCTCAAGCCAGCAGTCAATAGAGGGAGACATGGAGCCCATTTCTGTTTCTAATGCTGGTTTGAAGTCATCCAGACCCACTCTCTGAACCGGCCCTCCTCCTCAGAGCCGAGTGTACAAGGAGCAGAATATAGCACAGAGTTGGAATCCACATCCTTGGAAGTTCTTTGTTTTCCATTTACTTGTTCTATGGCTTTACTTGATTTCTCTGAATTTCTCTCTTCTCTGTAAATAGGCACCAATGGTCTATCTTACAGGTTAGGAAAGATTATACATTTGGTGCGTGTGTGTGCGTGCCTGCTCAGTTGTGCCCGACTCTTTGCGACCCCATGGACTGTAGCCCACCAGGCTTCTCTGTCCATGAAATTCTCCAGGCAAGAATACTGGAGTGGGTCGTTGTTCCCTTCTCTGGGGGATCTTCCCGACCCAGGAATCAAATTCATGTCTCCTGCGTGAAGATTAAATATCATTATATGAAAATAACTGGCAGGAATGGCAACCTAGACAGCATATTAAAAAGCACAAACATCACTTTCCCAACAAAGGTCCATCTAGTCAAAGCTATGTTTTTTTCCAGTAGTCACGTATGGATGTGAGAGTTGGACTATAAAGAAAGCTGAGCGCCAAAGAATTGATGCTTTTGAACTGTGGTGTTGGAGAAGACTCTTGAGAGTCCTTTGGATTGCAAGATCAAACCAGTCCATCCTAAAGGAAATCAGTCCTGAATATTCATTGGCAGGACTGATGCTGAAGCTGAAACTCCAATACTTTGGCCACCTGATGAAAAGAACTGACTCATTTGAAAAGACCCTGATGCTGGGAAAGAGTGAAGGCTGGGAAAGGGGACGACAGATGAGATGGTTGGATGGCATCAACCAACTCAATGGACATGTGTTTGAGAAGCTCCAGGAGTTGGTGATGGACAGGGAAGCCTGGCATGCTGCAGTCCATGGGGTCACAAAGAGTGGGACACAACTGAGCGACTGAACTGAATGGCATAAATAGGGCTTCCCAGGTGGCTCAGTGGTAAAAAATCCACCTGCCAATGCAGGAGACATGGGTTTGATCATTGGGTCGGGAAGATCCCCTGGAGGAGGAAATGGCAACCCAATCCAGCATTCTGGCCAGGAAAATCCCATAGACAAAGGAGCCCAGTGGGCTACAATCCATGCAGTTGGAAAAGCGTCAGACCTGACTGAGCACTTACACAACAAAATGATGTTAACACTGGTTTACTTCTTTCAAACTTCCCTATGTTTGCAGACTGACTACATCCCTCCACCTGGCTGCAAACTGCATGAGGACAGAGCTAGATCTGTCTTGAGACAGTCTGCCTAGGTGAGTAGGAGCCCCCAGTATTGCCTTGCTTAATAATAATTGTTAATATTAGAAATAATATATTGAAATTAATTCATATTATGCATTATAAACAATTGTAAGCATGTATTATATTTTATTTAAAACAGTGTGATTATTGTTCTTTTAACCAGTTGAACTGGAACCTGTGAACTGGGAAAAGAAATCCAGAACTTTGACCTCAGGAAGGGATGTGCCCTCTCCCTTCTCTGGGTTATTTGGTGCTGGAGGGCTTGCTGGGGGGCTTCCCAGGTGGCTCAGCGGTAAAGAATCCACCTGCAATGCAGGAGATGCGGGTTCCATCTCTGGATCAGGAAGATGCCTTGGAGAAGGAAATGGCAACCCACTCCAGCATTTTTGCCTGGAAAAGTCCATGGACAAAAAAGCCTGGCGGGCCCATGGAGTCGCAAAAGAGTCGGACATGACTTAGCGACTAAACAAGGGCTTGCTGCCACCAGCGAGATCTGCATTCCTGTGTTCAAGAGGGACAGACATTCCTTGCATCCTCTACTGTCCTTTGTCCCAGCAGTGCTGCGGCAGCTACAGTACAATGGGGCCAAACACACAAAAATTCTCATTTGGAAAACAGCGTAAAAGACATTGACACACAGAAATTTTATTCATTCGATTTCTACCTGGGAAGGAAGTCGGGTTGGAAAGCTACCCGGAGTCCCCACTCCAGGGGTTCCAGGGGCTCCAGAAGCTACTATTCTCTTCCAAATATAATGTGAAAAGAGGGGTCTCTGGGTTTTTCATCTTTGCTCCCTTGTCTCTAGCACACGCTTTGTCCCCCGCTCCCGCCCCCGCCAAAAAAACGGAGGGGCGGGGAGCAAGCAAGCCACGTTACCAGGTTTTCGACAACAGGTTTTCTAAACACCAGAGCGCACTTCATTTATTAACATTTTGGATGAAACGTTAATGCGCCCAACCAGTCAGGACCCCCGAAACCCATTCCTAAGCTTCCCGTACCACGAGGGTACACACGAAGCACTCGCCACCATCTGTTCCAGAAAGCCCACAGAAGGTGGAAAGTTGCAGAATCCGGGCCCGGAGGGGCGCAAGCCCACCCCCGAGCCCGGGCAGGAGAATTGCGCTTCCTCCCGGAAGTGACGCGAGCTCAATCCCAGCTTGGCTCTCCCCAAACAAAAGGGATCTTGGGGCCCCGGGAGGAGCTTAAATGACATTGGAGAAGCCCCTCCTCCAGCCGGCGCGGATTGGTGGTGGGGCTGGAGAGGCGAGAAGGCCATTGGCTCTGCCGAATGCCAGTGCCCCCGCCTGGCTGTTGAGGGGCGGGGCCTCGAGGGGCTGTGGATGGAGAGGGTGGCGGAGGCGGCAGGGAGAGGAACCTTGAGCGCCGGGAAAAGGTAGGAGCCGTTGGCGCTGGGGTTTGGCGGCGAATGGGAGGCCAGGTTCTCGAAAGAAAAACAGGGGTAGAACCACCGGTGTCCTCCCGCCACCGTCCCAACTGCCACTCGCGCCCATCCCCTGAGGGGGCGGGGCCGTCTCCTCTACCTCCCGGTATTCCCTGAGGAGGCGGCTCCTCATCCTTCGAGGGTGCTCGCAGCTACTTATTGTCCCCCGTCAAGCCCAGCTTCCCAGAAGGGGCTGATTTCCTGATACCCCTCATTTAAAAGGTCCCTCACCTAGCCCCTCAACCTTGCGAGAAGGCGTACAGGTTCCCATTCTTTAGACTGCTGCCCCCACCCCCATTTTGTACCCCTAGGAGGCCAGACATCTCTTCCAACACCTGTCCTTGCTCGCAAGGGAGGGACCAGAGGTAATTTCATCCATAAGATAAAAATCAGTGTTTTCAAAAAGAAGGGAGATGGGACGATGCAAAAATCAAAGACCCAACCTAGACAGCCAGATCTACGGACGAATCGGCCTTCCCCAACTTGGGTTCCTCCCATCCCCCACTCTCTGATCCTGAGCCTTCCCCTGGATGCTCTGTTCTCCTCGAGCTGGGGCGGGCGGGGGGTGGGGGGGGAGGGCCGCAGTGTCGAGAGTTCTCTGCTTCGGGACTTTTTGACTCTGGGGGAGGAGAAATAGTAACCTTTCCCACCCCGCTTTGTACCTTTATTCTTTGAAGGAGAACCCAACCTCTGAGGATTTTTTTTTTTTTTTTTAGGTTTGAGTTGCGTTTCATTTTTGCTTTCCATCCTATTTCTTCCTGAAAATTTGATGAAAAAATCGCCTTTTAGTATTTCACAGTGAATTGAGCGTGTTGTATATCTACAGACTTGTCGTTGTAGGAATGCAGTGTGTATTGTTGGACTGTCTATAACAGCATGCTTTCAAGTGAAGCAGTACAGATAACTAAATAAAGAGCTTTAGATTAGGAATGAGTGACTTCCAGTCTGGGTGGGCTGGTCTGTTGCTCAGGGAGACTGCAGTTAACCTTGAAGGTGTAGTTCTGTTGAAACAAAAGGCAGGAAGTGTTTGAAGAAAATTCAGGTTCAGTGGTCTAGGTTTATGATTAATCTGGTCAGGTAGCCTTTGGTTACTCTCTAGCCCCTATTTTATGGTGGGTTTTTTCCTCCAGGAGAAACTGATGTGTATATATATGTAGATAGATAGATAGATAGATAGATGATGTTGATTGGCTTTACAAGACCAGTATCATCTACCAAAATTCAGGAGATAAAAATTAAAAGCACATTTTAAATTTCAGAGACAAGGATTAATAAAACCAAGGTAAACTCTAGCTATTCAGACACATGTGACTACCAAGGAGAGTCTCTATAGGGTGCTCATAAAGACCTTCATTTCAGCAGGTGCAAAATGTTGATAATTTCGTCCTAATGTTAATGCCATTGACTCCCCATTAATCATCTGTTGCTAGCACTTTTTTTTCCCATTTATTTTTATTAGTTGGAGGCTAATTACTTTACAATATTGTAGTGGTTTTTGTCATACATTGACATGAATCAGCCATGGATTTACATGTATTCCCCATCCCGTCATTCATCCATTCATGCGCATCGCTAATTAGATGATGAGGCATTTGGCTACCTTTAGAGAGTCATAGTTACTCCCGCCATTTACCCCACGCTTCATTGAATTTCTTCACTTTGACATTCAGAGCACCAGGCAGAAATCACATCTTGTCAACACCCACCGCGGGCCTTCACGTAGCACTTTCATACATTAAAATCTGCCATATTTTTTAGCGTTGTTTCTTTTGCTTTCAATCCAAAGTCTGTCTTACTACTGTTTTCTGTACTCAAAGATAGTAACAAGGGAATTGGAGGAGTTGGAATCATGAGGGGCAATCATAAGGGCTGTCTTTTACTTTCCTGATAAGTGTCTCTGAAGGTAGATGTCATGAAGGTAATTAATTTTGAATAGTTAGGTTGGAAGTTTTCAGAGCCAGTCTCCCTCTGCACAGATCCACTCAGTGATTATTTCCAGATCTCTGATAAAAAGGCACAGAGATGAAACTGGAGGGTCTCTCCAGCAAACACGAAGCATACTGCCATAGGTTGGGAAGGGCCCCCCAGCAATAGCAGCAGAAAAAACTAAGAGCAGAACAGGAAATCACCCAAAGATATATCTTATTATATGAAGAGAGAAAAGAAAATAAACCAACGTAAGACACTAAGGAAAACAAAGTTGTGGTGATTGCCAGGGCCTTTATGAGCAGAAAGGAAAAAGCAAATAATGCTCTTTGATTCCTTGGCACAATAAGCGAGATCTGTTTGATACACATTTGAATCTTAGAAATCTTTAACTTTTTCAACACCTTTTTAGTAGTGTTAGATGAAGAAAAGCATCGTATGCAGAGATTTTTTTAATGTATGTGTAGTCTATCTCATTAAATTATAAAATCTTCAGGAGGTATTAGTATGTTTTGTTTCAGCTTTATACCTTTCACAGTGCCTAATATATAGTTTTGGAGAAGGAAATGGCAACCCACTCCAGTATTCTTCCTTGGAGAATCCCATGGAGGGAGGAGCCTGGTAGGCTACAGTCCACCAGTCTGTAGAGTCGGACACAACTGAGCTACTTCACTAGTATATAGTTTGACTTAATGAGTGTTGAACTTCATTTGAAGCTGACACCTTCGGGTAGACTAGAAAGATAATTTACTGATAAGATATGGCATATCTTGTTGGTGTAAACAGTCCACTTCTTTTTGCCTTGATTTATTTTCCCAATCTGATGTCTTTTGGTGCTCCAGTATCTTCAATGACTCTAAAATACTGAATTTTGTATTAGAAGATGTCTGCTGGTTAGATGTGTAATTTTGCAGTAATGAATGAAATTTGAACCAGACTTATTAATGTAATCAGTGCTAGTCTTTTTAGGATTTTATTTTTCTAAAAATCTGACCTGAGAGGAATGAAGTGATTTAGGAGAACACACTAGGAACTGTTTTTTCTTTTAAAATGGTTTCTGAGAGTTTGGTTTTGGCAAATTTCTGATCTACTTTGGGATTTTTTTTTTTTTAATGAATTTCTAATTGACTTTATACTTTTCTAAACTAGGACCAAGTACATGATCAAGGATACACACTGTACTGGGTCCCTGAATGGGTCATACAGACTGACTATGGTGGGCATATGCACTCAGTCTACAGTGGATTTGTGTCTTGGCAGAATCAGGTTTCCAGTACTACCAGTTAATCTGCAGAACAAGATTAGAATTCTTGACTTTTCTGAGTGGAGCAGAATGGTGTTTCTTGGGTGTTTTTAGTGACATGGTGTTTCATTTTTTATGTGAATTAAATAATTTAATATTAAATATTCTTCTACACCTTTAGCATTTAAACACCAGTGAAGAATTCATGTCTGATTTTAGTTACTGGTTGGTTTAATTTTAAATATTTCAACATAGAGCTAAGATGCATAAGTAGGGGAGAACAAAGTTTGTACGTGTCATGATCTCAGATACCTGATACAAGGATTTTTAGGCCACTGAATTGGTGTTTAGTGGCATGATACAAGAAGCAGAGATATTTTTAGAGGAAGTTTGTCCAGTCTGTGGTGGTTGACCCCAGGGAAAGCGCGTCAGCCTGTTACCAAAGGCCATTTTTTTCTTATTTCCTGAATGTTTGCTGCTAATAGCTAAAAATTGAATCTTCCTAGTTTTAGTTCAAAGCATTTCAGTGAGAAAATAGGTTATTTATGGTGAGGCGATAAAGTGTGCTAATTTACAGCACAGACTTTAAAGGCAAACCTGAGTTCAAATCCCAACTCTGTTGCTCTTTTGCTGTATGACCCAGGAGAAGGGCAGAGTTTTCTATCTTCACCATATCTCAGTTTCCTCAGCTGTGACTTAAAAATGACTTTTAGAGGCTTTTTTTAAAAAAGGATTACAGGAACATGGCATGTAGGAAGCACTCAATAATTGGTAGGTATTATTGACATTATTAGCACTGCACATGAGTTAATTAATATTAAATATTCTTTTACTCCTTTATCATTTAAACAAAGGTGAAGAATTAGTATCTGATTTTAGCTATGGGTTGGTTTGGTTTTAAATATTTGACTACTTAGCTACGTTTCCTAAGTAGAGGGAAGCAGAGCTTGTGTGTGTCATGATCTCAGACATCTGGACAGAAGAATTTTTAGGACAGTGTGTGTGTCTCACAGTGTGTGTTTCATAATTTTGTCATGTGCGTTATCTTCCTTAAACTTTTTGGCCCTGGAAAAAGAAAGGCAAGGGATTCAACCATCTGATGTTTTCTCTCTGAATTGTCAGTTATTCCACTCCAAACTGTCTCAAGTACCTTCACTCTCAGTGTCATATAAATGGTTTCATGGATAGTGTGATCATGGTGCCGGGTTGTACCTTCTGTGAGATTTAAGGGATTTTCCATGGTAATTTTGATTAATAGTGATTTTTTGCCTTTTGAAGACAGCTCTTCTACTGCCTCCAATGTAAGGAGCAGTTCATGGGAACAATCAAAATGGATGAGAAGAAACCACGAACTGGGGAGTTAAGAGTAGAGGTCAGGGGAGTCAAGGACAGGGGTTTGTGGGTTGAGGGAAACAGGATTACAAACAGGCTTTGACGTAAAGAATGTAGTAGTATGGCTTCTCCCTGCCAGCTATTTCCAAGCTCTGTATTTCAGGTCCAAAGCCAGAGCTTTCACTCTAAATGTGTGCTTTGCTGCTAAATGAATCCTTTCTATCTTTTGGAGCCACAGAGAATGTAATCCTTAATTGTTACTGAGTTCAAATAGAAACTAGGAAGGAAAACAAAAAGAGCACAGGATGATGGGGTTTACAGACAAAAAAGACTTCTGACCCTGAGCCTTGGGAGCATCTGCATGGATCCTTTGTGCAAAGCCACTGGGGAAGGCGAGGCTGAAGTGTGCTCTGGGTCTGCCAGGGAGGAAGGGGTACACAGGGAGAAGCAAGCGGGGATGAGGTGTTTCAATGAGAGATAAGAGCTATAAATTATAATGGGGAGGAGAATGACCTGATGGGTAAGTTACAGAGAAAAGAAGCACTAAGTTTGGGGGGTTTGGGGAGGAAGAGGTTCCCCATTCCTTGGTTTCTGCTGAGTAGGCCTTTCTGTTGTAGCAGTGGAACTAGAGTAAGAACGGAACCAATCTGGTTCTTAACTGGTTTAATATTTGACCGTACAAACAAGATCTGGTCCAGTCCTGTATATCAGCTTCTTATTGCCTCTTGTTCCTAAACTGAAGGCGCAGAGAAAATTTTCTGAAAAGGCTCCACCCCTAAAGACTTCCTTGCTTCTAAACCTTTAGCCTTCACCACACTCACTGACTCTGATCATGTTCCTCTTGGGGGAGCTAATTACTTCTCATTCAGTGTCTGTCTCACATCACAGTCATCATTTCCCCCGAAAAACCAGTTCCTTTTCTAACATCCCTGTTTCTGTTAAAGGCATCATCATTCTAGTCACCCAGCTGATCTGGGATTATTTCTCCTCTTATCTCCTTAAATAGAACCAGTACTAAGTTACTGTACATTTTGTACAAAGTCTCTTACATCTGTCTTTTTTTTCCATTCTTAACTGCCACCATCCTCGTTCACACATTTTAACCTTACACCTGTACTGTTACTCTCCCAAGTGCTTTTTCTGCTTCCAGTTTCTCTTCAGTCAAATCAGCTCTGTACTTCAAGCTTCAGCCTTCTTAAAACTATACTTTTATTATGAGATTCACCTTGTTGAAAATGTTTAATGGCTTCTTATTTCCTAAAAGATAAAGTCCAGTTTTGTTGAATGTAGTTCATGGTACTGCATGGTACATTTCTATGCAACCAGCATGTTTTGAATACCCATTTGAACCGGAGACTGCTGGGTACTAAGTTTATCAAGTAGAATAAGACAGAGTATTCGTCTGGAAGAGCAGTCTTATGAGACAAAAGACAGCTATGTAAATAGATGAATTGATAGAATAGAATAGAATAACTGCTGCTGGGTTATGAATATAGATACATATCATTATGCATTTAATATTAAAAATAGCTGTGATGTTTTTAGAAAACCCATTTATCAGTATTACAAGTCAAAATTATGATGATTAAAAGGTATAGAAATGCAGCGGAAGCAAAGTCATGCTTTTCATTTATATCCTAAAGTCACAAAAAAACTAGCCTAGACAGAAGATTGTCCTTTTTCTTTCCCAAGTGGTGTGCAAATACCATTGGCTTAAATAAATGTTGTGTGTGTTCTTAAGCCATTTTTCCCAGGAACTGGCCAGGCGATCACCTTCTTGGAACAGATCCACCTGCCAGGTTAGAAGGAGTAAACTTCTTTTGATTTCTGAGTTACACACATGAATGGTAGAAAATGACTACTCATTGGAAAAAGGAAAATTTCATCATCCTTGCAGATGCAACCAAATATATGCTCTCCAGAGATAACAAGTGAGAGAGCTGACCAGTCACTAACCCTGTTAAACCCTTCTGTATCCTGTTAGAGTATGTATTGTCATCCCCACTTTATAGAAGAAGGGAAAACTCAAAGGTTAAGTGGATCAAGGAAGTATGAAGTTGTAGAGCCAGGATATAAACCTAGGTCTGTAGGACTCAGAAGTCCAAGCCCTTTCCACTGCAACATCCTCTTAGAAGAGTTACTTAGATACATCCTCTCAGAAGAGTTACCATCCCCAAAGAACCTGGGAGCAAGGTCTCTTGGTCTTTTCAACTGATATCAAATTGTTAAACTTTTTTTAAAAAATCAGTGGTCTGGTTTAAAAGACAAAATTTAAAAGGCAAAACATCATCAGTTATAATTTTCTATTACAGTCCTTTGGGAAATCTTTATACAGTTCAGGAAGAGTCGGGACATGGGCATAGCTAAAACACAGATATCTGGACTGTATTAGGGTTTGTCCTCCATACCACATGCTCTTGTTTCTTCCTGATTTGAAATCTTGATGGAGTCAACAACTTCATCCAACACTAATATTTGAAACGTTCTTGTATCCCAGCCTGCCTGTAGAATTGAGGCCCGTGAATCATTTTACTGGAAATAAAATCAGTCTACATATTGTTCCTTCATTGTAGTATTTTGCAAATCATGGTGGCATTATTTCAAAGAAATAAAAATTTAGGGGGATGATGGACAGCTAGATGATATAGACAGATATACATATTTCAGTGGAATCATGTTATAATTTCATTGAAATATATATATCTGTCTATATCATCTATCCCCTAAACTTTTACTTCTCTGAAATAATGCTAATAATTTCATTGAAATAAAGCCACTGACAAATATACCTGAAATAGTCAATACTCCTGGTAATTTCCTGATAATAACAGTAGAAAACATGTTTAATTTTAATGACAATTTTTAATGTAAAAACTGTTATTCATTTTCATTAATGTACATTCCAGTAGCTTAACTAATGTAGCTCTTCTGGTTTGGTCTTGTCCCAGGTGAGAATACTTGAAAAGGTATAAACAAGACCTCCAGGTAGACAGATCTGTTTTTAATAACATTGTGCCAAACATCCTCATTTTGGGGGAGAGATGTTTGAATGTTTGTTTATGGGCATGAGGCCACTTCCTCCTTTTCTTCTGTATCTGTATAAATGTTGTTGGCAACATGCAGGAGAGACAATGGTGGAAACAGATGTACACACCTATTGAGAGAGACAGACATTCACACACACACACAGATACGCTGGAGATACATGAGTCTTAAAACAGAGCTAACCAAAGCAAAAGACTGATATCCATCATGGTGTCACAGAAAGTAGGTTAGACTGTACCTTAATAGTATTACTATTTAACTGTAATCTTCAGTAATTCACTTAACAACTCTGGTCTCAATTTTCATCTGTAAAATAAGAGTCCTAAATTAGATTATTTCTGAGGTTGCTTCCAGCTCTGTGACTCACATTGTAGCTGGTAAAATGAGAAAATCAGATGTAAGCAGTTGGTACAAGTAGCAGTAGTTACTAAGGAAGCCTCTGGAGTTAAATCACTTAGGTTCAAATTCTATTTCTGTCACATACTACATGTAAGACTTTGAGAAAGTTATTTAGTCTTTATACCTTAGTTTTCCCATCTTTAAAATGGAGGTGATAGTTATGATGAACTGGCTGGTTCATGGTTATAACATCTATCACCTAAGGTTGTAAGGACTGAATTAATACATATCAAGTACTTAGAACACTGCCTGGAACACATTAACGTTTAGCTCAGTAAGTGTGTGTGTGTGTGTTTTATTATTACTACTATGGCTTGAATTCTAAAAAAAACTCTGATTAAAAAATAAAACTCTGAGGAAGTGGTGACTAATATTAGTAAGCTTAATTATATCATTATTAATTTCTGCCCTAAGTACAAATCTAAAAAATCTGGTAACCTAGAATCAGCTTTGAGTAGAATTCTGAAAGCATTTTAAGTATTGACCTTAACAAGTATTAGCATTATTACAGAGCTGGTTTCTTGAGGCCTACTTCAAAGTTACACATTGAGAGTATTGGATAAACAAGCTTCTCAATCCCTTAGCACTGTTGTATATTATATTTATATTTCAGTATCCTGAAATTTATACTCTCTGAAACTGTTACAAAACCATTCCGTTTTGCATAATCCGATCATCAGACTGATAAGACAAAGCAAGGCATTCTCTGTTCAGGCACTCTCACAGTAAGGGGAAGATTTTGATCTAGTTGCAGTAATAATGTTTAAAAATTTCAGTAGTAAATGATTACAATGTTGTGTTAGTTTGCTAGAGCCGCCATAACAAGTACCACAAACTGGGCTGCTTAAACAACAGAAATTTATTTTCTCACAATCCTGGAGGCCAGAAATCAGAAATCAATGTGTTGGCAGCACTGGTTTCTTCTGAGGCCTCTGTCTCTTTGACTTATTAAATGGGAGACATCTTCTCCCTGTGTCTTCACATGGTCTCTTCCTGTCTTGTGTCTTTATCCAAATCTCTCTTCTTACAAGGACACCAGGCGTATTAGATAAGGGCCTACCCTAATGTCCTTATTTATTTTTTGGCTGCACCATGTGACATGTGGGATCTTAGTTTCCTGACCAGAGATTGAACCGGTGCCCCCTGCAGTGGAAGCACAGAGTCTTAACCACTGGACCACCAGGGAAGTCCCATGACCTCATTTTTAACTTAATCACTCTTTAAAGACCCTGTTTTCAAATATATCACATTCTGAGGTATTAGGGATTAGGACTTCAACATATAAATTTGGGTTAGAGGACACAATTAACCTATAACACATCGTAACACACAAGTACAAAGAATACAAATAGTTTAGTAATATCTTTTACCTTCAACTGAAAGAAGATTGACTTGACATTTATAGTAAAGCTTTTATTGCATAGTATTGTAGAATTTAGTAAGAAGATTTGTTTTTCTACCTTGATTTTAGAATCTTTGTAAATAATAATAGCGAAAACAACTCTCTTTAGTAAATGTACAAAAGATCTGCTTTTGTAATTAGAAAAGTATTTTCTGATAATATTTTGACATATTTTTCTTTACTAGCCTAATCCTAAAATGCCAAAAGTATCATATGGGATGCTGTCACTCTCACCACCAAATGCATGAATAACCTTTATGAAAAGCCAGAAGTGCCAGAGGGTGGGGAAACTTAAATCTTGAGATAGTCAAGGTAATGTGTCAACACCTTCCACCCTCAGATAGAAGGTTGCTTTGGATACATTTTCTTTTTAAACAGCAGGGTACTTTTATCTATTTTAGACTTGGTATTTATAAATGTGACTTTTTTTTAATTTCATATATACTGGGTTTTTAAGGAAGTACATTATCTAGTAGAAAGCTGTCAAAACACCCACTGTGTATGTCAGTGTTGATTTTTTGAATTTTTAGAATTCACTGGCCTTCTGAAATTTGGTTTTGCTTATATGTACTAAAGAATCTTTACATAATTGGAGCAAGTTTGCTTTACATCTTTGCTATTATCCTATTACTTATAATTGAAAACTTACTGAATGGCCTGTATATCAGTCAGTTGTAGCCTAAGTGTAAATTTCTTAAATTTGATATGTGAGTATATAGTAATGAAATGATTTTTATCCAGTTTTGCAAGAATGATTTCCTGGGTAAAATAACTCTGTGTGTGTGTGTGTGTGTGTGTGTGTGTGTGTGTACGCACGCATGTGTGCTAACCAAGTGGATTTGAAAAAAAAAGATTTATGTAGTTTTGTGTTTTTTTTTTTGAGGTGCTTCTATATCTGGAAATATCTAAGATTCATCTTAAAAATGTTTTCTCTTACATGTCCCATATCACCCACCACTTAGAAATAAAGCCTTCAGCTCCACATAAAGACATACACACACCCAGATACTAGATAGACAAACATCTTACTGGAACTCCACCCTTCCCTGCCTTACTGCTTACTTAGCTATAGAAGCTGTTTGGGGTGTTTCTTTTTCTGCCACCCAGTCTCGCTGTGGTAAAAAGGCAACAACGCCTGCTATCATCTAGAATGAGTTCCAGAGCAAGAAGGAAAAGGCACAGCCAGAACCACAGTGAGTGGAGGTTGGGTAAAGGGAAAAGGCCTTTACCCAAAGTAAAAAGTGAAATGAGCAGAGTTCAAAGTGAAATGAACAGAGCCCAAGCCACAGCAGCATACCTCCATGACAGAATCAGCACTGGTGTTGAAGAGGTACAGGGGAGGTGGGGGCCGGTGTCCTCGATCTCCGTAATTCTCTTCTTGTGGCTGTTGGCACGTGAAAGTTTATACAGAAAGACCTTCATGCGCTCCTGGCTCTCAGCCCTGACTTGGTGAGAAGTAGCATATAAATGCACCACATGGTAAGCGGGCAAATTCAGTTTGAAATCACTTATTATTAACTTAAAAATAAGCTTCATATTTAGTCTATAAATAGGCTTGTGTTTCCAGGGTATTGTAGTATGTATAACTATCTTTTTACTGTATATATTTATATGTATTTTTTCATTGAGAAAAACTATAAAGCTTAATATAGCTACAGCTAGCTATACCTCAGTGTATGATAATATATACAGACAACTTGTCCACAAGTGGTTTTCATTTCAAATTTATAGAAATTCCTTAGGCAGAAATATCTACATCTAAACTCTAAGGAAAGTTGGGTCTTGGAGAGATTCTGCTGGAAGGAACAAGCTGAGCATCTGGTTGAAATGATCTTGTTTTTCTCAGTTACTTAATGGACAGTGACAATGACAAGTAACAACTCTTTTAGAAAATAAGTGGAGAACGAGTCTGTAGACTACGATGTGACATGCCAAAAATCTGGCAGTCATATTTCTGATAATGAATATAGAGTTAGAAACAGCCTTTTTCTGAAAATCTCAGACCAAATTATTTACATGTTAGGCAGAAATTGGAGTCAGATGAACTCAGAAGCTTAAAATGCAAGATGGAAATTATGTTCTATCAAATAAAATTTAGGGCCTATCTTTTTTAAAAGTTTGCTGTGTCTAATACACTATTAGAAAAGCATAAACCAAAAATTACATATAATTCAGCATTTAATATTTGAAAATAAGTGGGAAAAAGTAGAGCTGGGATGAGTAATAAGCCCTTCAAAGTTGAGGTGGTGACAGATTGATTTGTTTATTGATTGGCAGAAGATAAAGGGATGAGGATTTTCCTTACCGGTATTTGGCAGTTTGAAAAGTTCATTTGCAATCACGTTATTTTTTAAATCTGAGTGCATTGTGCGTAAGTCATAGTGATTCAAGCAAATAGGCCTTTGTCAGTTCAGGTAGAGAAAGTCAGTTTCTTCTAGTGACATTCATAAGATGTCCTTGAAATGGCAGTGGACCTCTTAAAGCAAAAAAGACTTTGAAAGGCCTCACTTTCCCTAGTTATAATTGCAAAAGGGAAGGCAGATTCCTGGTATTTTTTCCAATGTTACTCAGCTTCATCTTGAAGTGGCTATTTTCTTATTTCTTATCTGTATCAACCTACAGCTGTCAGGCCTCTGCAGCTATGATGACAGTTGACATTCTGAGGATTTACTAATTGTTTATAGAGTGTGGTCACGTAGACAATAAATCTATTATGTTGCAGCATTGAACATTTTTCCACCATGTTGATGACATTTTAAATATATTTGTTAGTTTTCCCGAATTTTAACTGAAGAAAACCTTAAGAATTTATACTTGATCATACTTGAGGACTAAAGTGTGACCATAAGTTATCAGGTCAGTATCACCCCACCCCATCCCCCACCTTGTACCACCCCCAGGAATATCACTGCCATACTAAAACTCAATGCCGTTTTACTATCATGCATTTATATTTCAGACAAAAAGTTACTGCAGTATGTTGTGTGTTGAAATTAGATTCAAATGTAAAGGACAACAAAAAACCTGGAAAATTTTAATATTTACAAAGAATGGTTGTGGGAATATGCAAAAACAGATCTCTTGGGTTTGAATTACACAGCTGGGGCCTTCTTTCTCTCCTGTCATGTTTGTATTACATTCACTTCCTGTAGACACCAAGCTAAATAATTGGTACATATTAGCAAAATGTTCCAGATATTAAAATTTGTGTGCAGAAGTTATTTCCAAGTGTAGCTGTAACATGAATATTGTTCTTTATGCCATTGACAAAGAACAGAATTTTTTCTTGCTTAAACTAGACTGTTTTATATTGGGTTGGCCAAAAGTTTAATCAGGTTTTTCCATAATATCTCAGAGAAAATCCTAAACGAACTTTTTGGCCAACCCAGTAATTAAAGGGACTAAAGACTGTTTCAATTTCACTCTTTTTTGAGGATGTATATTTATCATAACAAATCAAAAACTTTGATTTAGGGATAGTCTGTTTGAGTTCCTTTTGTATGTTTACCTATAATTCTTACTTGACTTCTCTAACAAATAATTCTTGATTTTCACTCATGAAAGCTTAGAATGGAACCATGAAGGACTTTAGAGATTGTCTAGTGTATTTAGTTCATCTGTGAGGAAACTCACTGCCAGAGCAGCTACATAATTTTTTTTTCCTCAAAACTATATAGCTGGTTAGTAGCAGAGCTGAGACTGAAATTCTACATTCTTCACTCATCACACTGCTTCCTTAAACCACAGTTTTAGATTTCTTAATGAGAATATTTAAGGAATAAAAAAATACTGAAGGAAATACATTTTGGCTCCATTCCTAGTTGATTTACTCAACTAGTGCAGTTAGTATTTATAAAGTCCCTTTACCAAGTGCTCATTATTCTACTTAACATCAGGGGAGAGGTGAAGAAAGATATAAAATGATTCTTCTGCTTTATAATATCCTTGAGAGAGATTAAAACATGAAACCATCAGGAAATGGGGGAAGGATTTCATCTAAGAAACATTAAATGACTCAAATGGTAGTTTAAATTCCTCACGACTCTTCACTCCAGGATGCTATCTATCATCCTTCTTTATCTGTGGTTCCCAACTACAAAAGGTTAGCCAGAGTCACTTATTTCTAAAGTAACTGATCTTGACTGTCCCTAGTTTTGGTAATGCCTTTCTCAGAATTCTTTTGGAAAATGAGAGAGGATAGTAGTTCTTAATAATGAAAGCATTGATCAGCTTGTATCAGGAGCTTGGCAAGATGTTTTGTATTTATTAAGTCAATCTTTACAGCAGTCCTATGAGTTAGATATCATTTCACTTGAACAGATAGGAAAACTGGGAATCAGAACACTTGTCCAGTCACACAACTAGGAAGATGTCAACCTGGCATCTATCTGACTGCAAAGTAATGTGTTTTTCCAACATACTATCTTTAAGTGTAGCTTTATTAGGTTTGTGGGTTTGGGGTGTTTTTTTTTGTTTGTTTGTTTTTTAGTTTTTATTTTTAAAGTAACTGTTGTGAGGTATCTAATACTTATGTGAGAATTACTTACTAGTGGCTAACCCTCACCAGTTAGAAATTTAGCAGTTAGAGCTGAAGTTACATTGAACATATTTTACCATGTGGCAAAAGATTCATACAGCATGTTCTGGAAGGATATCTAACAACACAGTGAAGTATGTATTTTCTACATGCTCTCATTCGCTTAAAGGCAGTAGTTCTAGAAGGAATCAATGACTCTTTTGTGTGCCTCCTAAAATTTAATGTGCTCATAGGAATTGGGAGTTACTAGAGGGTGTGTGAGCTAGTCATGTTGTGATTCACTTTGGGGAAAAAAAAAAAAAAACTACATGAGAGTGGCAATTTAAAAGTAGAGAGTGGGAGAGGGAAAACAGTGTTTGTTCTACTTTGTAAGTTATAAAATGTGTCTTACCACACACACTAGCCAGAAGAGCCTTCAAAGATTGTATCATAGTCTAACTTCTATCTATGTGTGGTTTGTGAGAAATTAATCTTACGGAAAGGGTTGAATTTGTGCCATGCAATTTGCCATTTAACGTATTTTAAAAGATGCAAGACTTCATAGAAATGTGAACTTGTTAAGTCGAATAAATTAAGTTTATAATAGCCTGGCCAATTAAGATGTTTAAACAATATATTTTAAGCACTTATTTAAAGTACATTTGTACATGGTTGCACTTAAGTCTTGTTTTACTGTGAAATATAAATATTGTGATAGATGTTATCTGTGAAAGTAGACAATTTAAAAGAAACATTTCTCCTGCACTCCCACCAAACATTATCTTTGCTCAAATTGATTTCAACCAATTTCAGAGGGATCCCAGAGTGTTTTATATACAGTTTTAGAGTTTGGTTGTCTAAAACTAGAATATCTTTTTATGGTATAACAGTTTTTCAGTGAAATAGTATTCATTATAACAAAATTTTACCTGAACTTCATAGTGAATAAAACTAGTGACTAATTGTTTCAGAGAATTCTGGCAGGTTATAGTCCATGGAGTTACAAAAGAGTAGACACAACTTAGCTACTGAACAATAACAATTCTTTCTGAGACCTTCTAGGATGTTTGAATATATGCCAGGAGGGAAAAATAATGAAAATCTGATCTTCGTAAATGGTGATAAAGTCAATAATTAAAATGAATTTTATTTTCTTTTACTGCTCTGTTTATGTAAAGTTCTTATTTTTACATTTAATTGCAACCATTTCCTTTCTTTTTTTAAATTTATTTTCAATTGGAGGACAATCGCTTTACAGTACTGTGTTGGTTTCTGCATACATCAGCATGAATCACCACAGGTACACATGTCTGCTCCCTCTTGAACCTGCCTCCTGCCTGCTACCCCATCCCACCCCCCAGGTTGTCACTGAGCACTGGGCTGAGCTCCCTGCATCACACAGCAGATTCCCACCAGCTGTCTGTTGTACATACGGCAATGTACATGTTCCATGCTACCTCAGTTCGTCCCACCCTCTTCATCCGCCACTGTGTCCACAGGCCTGTTCTCTGTGTCTGTCTCCATTGCTGCCTTGCAAATAAGTTCATCAGTACCACCTTTCTAGACTCCATATATGTGTGTTAATATATGATACTTGTTTTTCTTGTTCTGACTTAGTTCTCTCTGTATAAATTGGCTCTAGGTTCATCTACCTCATTAGAACTGACTCAAATGTGTTCCTTTTAATGGCTGAGTAATATTTCATTTATATATGTCCCACAGCTTATTTATCCACTCATCTGTCAGTAGACATCTAGGCTGCTTCCATGTCCTAGCTATTATAAATAGTGCTGAAACGAACATTGGGTACATGTGTTATTTTCAATTATGGTTTTCTCAGGGTATATGCCCAGTAGTGGGATTTCTGAGTCATATGGTAGTTTTATTCTTAGTTAACCATTTCCTTTCTTAAAAGTATTTTCTACTGTGATTCTTGCTCTTATCTCACTTTATTTTTTCTTAAATAGTATCAGATTACCTCTGTCTTCTGGAGATTATCTGATTATTGTCCTTGTTTTAGGCTTTCAGGATGAATCTGGAAAAACTCAGCAAGCCAGAACTCCTAACACTATTCAGTATTCTTGAAGGAGAGCTTGAAGCAAGGGACCTCGTTATAGAAGCTTTAAAGGTATGTTTTTAAAAAGAGAGAGAGAGAGTGGCCATCATATGTTTGAAAGCATTTCTTTGGTTAACTAGGATATTTCTATAGTCCTAGTTGAAGTTAAGAGGCCTTGGCATATACACATTGATACTTGCTATAGCAGCCACCCATATGATACGATTTTGGGACTGTGATGAAGCCTTTCTGCCTCCAAATAATTCCTTTAGTCTCCCTACCTGATGTCTGGACTTGGACTTTATTCTTTACCTTAGTGCCTTTAGCTGTTTCTGAATGCAAACCCCTTGAGAACTTGATGAAACCTGCTTTCTTAAAAGTCTGTATACACCCATATTCCATAATTCATGATATAATATCTGATAGATCAAGGACTCCATTAAGACCATGAATAGATTCCCTAGACCCCAGATTAAAAATTCTTACTTTTGTTTCAGTATTTGATATCTATTAAAATACCCAGGAGTGGGGAGGAGATGGTTATGGGAAATCTACTTTCTATTCAATTTCACTGTGAACCCAAAATTAATCTAAAAAATAAAGTCTAATTTTAAAAAAATATAAGGGCATAACTTCTTTAAAGTGTCATGAATCTTCTACACCTTGGGAAGGATGTTTTCCAACCTGTCTGAAATCAGATTTGGAGAGGGGAAGAAAAGACCTTAAGGGTATCTGTGTGAGTAGTAGGAAGATGATACACCCAAAAGGGGAGAAGTGGCCAAAGAAGATGAGACTTGGGCATGCTGAAAAAAGCATAGTCTCTGCTGAAAACTGTTGCTTTTTTTTTTCTTCTAGCTTTGTAATGTGTGATGAGTGGTTTCCAGTGGTTTAACTTCTCCAAAGTGCATGAGGCAGTTCCCTTCTGATTGTGGGGTGGACTCTGACTTATTTTCCTTTCCCCGCTTATTTCAGTCTTATTTTACATGGTGTACCTGAAGATCACATATTTATGGCTTTGACACATGTTAGTCAAATACAAAGTTCATTGCTCAAGTCTCCCTGTTCTGCCACTAAGCATGACTGTATGACCTTGGTCAAGTCATTCAGTCTGTCTGAAACAAAGCTTCCTTGTCTGTAATAAGAATAAATGGTTAATAACTAGTATTTCTGTGTAACACTGTAATTTGCATGGCATTATAAGTACTCCAATGGTGTAGGATTCATTTCTTCTTTTCCCTTTATTTGTATTCTCTCAGTACATATCATGTACCCCATATCAAGAAACAGTCAATGGTTGCTAATCATTTGAATGGATGTTTCTAGTGTGCCCTCAACAGGCTAACTTTTTAATGACTCCCCCGCCAACATACATTACATATAAATGTTTACTCTGGTTGGTGACTCATTTCTGCCACATCCACAGGTCTTCCCCTTTTGTCACTCTTGGGGATTTCTCATCCTTTCCTGTACTTCCCTGAAAACTATTTCTCATAACCCCATCCTAACCTGATTACACCCAGGACACCTTCCCAATTATTATCACATATTTATCTGATCAATGAAGAGAAAAGAAAAAGAAGGATTGAAGAAAGTTTGAGTTCATTCCCTATCCTTACTCCTAAAGTGTGTTGTTTTTCCTGTTTCCTTTCCTTGTTCTCATCTGAGACTTCTGGCTCTCCTCTCCATAGGAATTACCAGCTTAGACCTGGAAGGGTTCCACTGCCTGGGCTGAACCAGAAAGTGCTTTGTTCATGTCCTCTTAGAACTCAGAAAGCGTTTCCCAAGAGCAGCAGTACTATAAATAGCAATCAGAATTTGGAAAACTACAATAGTTTGGCAACGTGTTAAAAAGGCTCACCTGAGTATCTGTGCCTATCTGCACTGGATTCCAGGAAGAAGTTTCCCATAAATATCGCAACTGACTTTTACACAAAAACTTGTGGGCCTCAGTGCTCTCTTAATTGGGATAGGGGTTGAGGAATGGCTTCCTCTAATAGAAAAATTGGAAGATGACCGCTTTGCTTTCTAGCTTTAAAAACCTGTGGAGCTTTATGATTGTTTTGCTAATCCTTATATCCTCAGCACCTGGCATATAGATTCTGAATGGATATTCGTTGAACAGAGGAAATGTATGCCATTGTTTTAAAAGATTGCTGTAATATTTCAAAATGAATGTTGTGAGTTATTAAATTTTACAGCCTGCCCTATGTAACATACTGCCTTCTGGTTTTAATATTAACAGATGCTAAGGTGCTTACTGCATATGTTTTCCTAAAAGAAATTTTTTTTTTTTCTGTGTGAATCCAATTTTAGTTACTGTAGGCAGCTTCTGACAAGTTGAAAGTGCAGCTTGAAAAGCAAGAGCTATAGTTAAGAGAGCATTTTGAAATAAGATACCATTCAGAATCAGGCACAAGTGTTGTATTTAGTCTGTGCATACAGCCTGTAGGTGGTAAAGTTCTCTTCTAAGATTTAAGCTATATGTAGTTTAGGTGAAATGAATAGCTTCACCAGAAGTGATATATCTTTAAACGGTCTATTGTTAGATAAAGTAAGTAGCAGCGGGGTGTCAAAATTGTTTCATTCCTTTGAGAAAAGCAACTGCCATATCAGATTCTTAAAGTTAAAATGAAATCTTGTTTTATTTGTGAAGTGATTTTTTGTTTGGGGTTGTTTTTTTTTTTAATTTGTTCTTGGTTCTGTAGTATGTCAAGATTTTACTGCATTCTTTCTGTATAGCTCTTGCTTAGCAACAAACACTGTTGCTCTTGAACTATATGACAGCTCGCTAATTTTCTTCGATTTAGTATTCTGTCTTAATTCATGCTTAGTTGGTTGAGAAGGTTTTGGTCTTTGTTCTTAAATAGCTATGATTGGTTTTTCGTATATGTTTTAAGTTTGTTTTTTTGTTTGTTTGTTTTTAAAGCTTTTTTTTTTTTTCCTCTCTTTAAGAGAGATTTTTCCTGGATATAAAATCTATTCTTTAACCTTGCATGTCTGAACAAAACCATATGGTTCACTGTTGCTGTTAAATAAATAGTAAGTCCCACTGGCAAGGGTTAGATTTATATAGGGATGTATTATAAAAGTCCCTGTAGTTTGTAAGTAAATCCTATCTATAAAGTTATAATTGTAAAAGAGCTTCATTCATTTTCCAGAATTTCTGCAGAGTTTCAGATTGCAGCTACACCCTTGTAGAGCCTTCATAGTTCTTTTTTTCCCCCCAAATATAAAAGCCTCCTCACTCTTCTGTTGCAGCCAAGACATGTTTGGCATAGAACCAGGGAATTCAATAGAAAATAATGTAATATTCAGCTCTTCTGTATTTGAAGTCTAATTGTTAGAGGCCATTTATACCATATTTGATCCTAAATGAACTTTATATAAAATGATTTTCTGTTTTAGAAGGCATTACATCAGAGAAAAGCCTTCTTAATGAAAATCTCTCCCTTTGATTTGCCCACTTCATTTACATGAATGAGAACACTATGGGAATCCCTTCCACAGTGAAAGCAGATGACATAGCTCATGAACTGTTCAGGAGAGGTTGGATTGGAACCACACAGTTCAGCAGGAGAGGCTGTTTATTAATTCTAAAAAAATCTAGGAGAAGCCTCCCAACAGGGTCTGATTACTCTAGAAAAAGAAGGGGGAACATTCGTTTTTAAAATTTGGAAAATAGATTTGACTGTCAATAAAAGTTGAATAGTTTGAATCTTCCATGTTGTGTATATTATATCTACGTGTCTCAGATCTGATGCAAAGACACCCTTAACTATGATTAAGTAGAATCTACCTGGATTAGTATCATTTTATTTTAAAGCATTCTTTAAATTGCTTTTGCAATAATAAATGGTGAAGTATTACAACTTTCACATAGAATAAGCTTAAAGAGTCTTGAATTCCTTTCCACTGATGCCTCAGTCATAAAACAGGTATAACTCTTCTAACATCTAGGATATAACTTTGTTGGTTTTGGCCAAAAGCCATTGCAGAATTCCCCAAGCAAGAAAATTTACAGACAAAAATGTTGTAGACAGGACAAAGTTAGAAATATATTTAGAGTTTGAGGCTGTAATATTTAACTATTGAGAGTTTTTTTAACTGCCAGAGTTAAAAATAAAAAATTTAATGTTACGTATATGTCTGCGTTAACAATAAATTATTTACTTTTTCCAAAAATATTCTTAAAATAAGGATCTTATGGCAGTGCCAAAAATATAGAACAAACAAAAGCTATCATGGAAGGTGCTGTGGCTTAAGAAAATCACAAATACAAGTTCACTGTAAGTTGAGTCTGACATCTGCGTTTGGTCATGGCCTTGTGCTTTTTATGGAAGCAGATTATTATGAAGGCTGGTCTGAGATGAGGAAAGTAAAATTGAATTTGGCAAAAAACATATATTGTCCTATACTAGTAAGCTTGTCAAGTATGTTTGCCTTGAAAAAAAATCAGATATATACTCACTTAATAACAGATCTGTGAATATATTTAAATGTACTCAAAGTTGAAGCATTCTTTGTCACCCATAAGCCTGGACTTAACAGTTCTTTGACCAAAAATGATCCCCTTTTGATAAATGATTTTTAGGAAGAGATTTTGGAATTGGAGCAGGTAATTTAAATCTCTGCTAAAAGATCACATGAACATAAGCTTATAACAGAGAAGTCCAGTTACTGCCCATATAAGAACTAGGGTATTAAGAAGCAAGCAGAACTTTATTTAGGGAATTGAATTGTGAGGTTTTTAGATGTACATTCATAACCTTTACTATGAAATGTGTTTTAGAAGAGAATCAGTCGCCATTTGGGGCCATGGTGACTGGCCCTCCAAAAAACACATTTTTTATGTGTTTTATATAGTTGGAATTTATATAGCTAATATTTTTTATTCCCACTTTCTGAATAGTGTGCATATATGAAATCCTAGCTTTCAAAAAAGAGGCATAAAGGTGTAATTATTAGGCATTCTACTAAATTATCAACTAGAACCTTCAGTTAAGTGTAGCTGTTAAGAGCATGAGCTTTCATATTAGACAGACATAAGTTTGAATTCTGACATTTAACTCTATGATCTTAGACCATTTACTTACCCTGTTAACCTGTATCAGTAAAATGCCACAGTTATCTCAAGAATTAAATGAGACAGCAAATGGTAATCAAGGTACTCAGTACTCATTTACTGTTAGTTCTTATTATTAGAACATAAGTTTTAAAGTTCATCTATTTAGGAATAAAGATACACTCCATAAAGCAAGATATACTGATAGCATGCTGTCCTTCATAAGAAAGATGAGCATTTTCAATTAAAGTCTTTGTTATCAGAAGGGCTTGTACTGTAGCTTGTTTTTCTTATGGGAATTGATGGTTTTGAGCTGATCCACCCCCACCCTCACAACCTAATGCATGTATTTTGATGCAGTTGGCAAGGGTTAAGGGTGTACTGTGGGGCATGGAACAGATGTTACACTGCATTCCCTTCTCTCTTCCTTTATAATGAAAACAGGAAATACAGAGACAGTGTGGAAACATTTTTCAAATTGATTTTTTTCCATTGATTTCTTTGCTTATTTCTCTACAGATTGATTTGACATATTTGTTGTATTTTGGCTTTTTATTTTGCTTTATTGAGATAAAATTGACATGCATATATTTAATGTGTATAAATTGATGTTTTGATATATGTATCCCCCCTGAAACCTTTACTACCTTCAAGATAGTGTACGTATCCATCACCTCTCAAATTTTCCTCATGCCCCTCTGCAACCCCTTAACTTAACCTTCCCAACTCCTCCCCATAACTCCCACCTCAAAACCACCAATCCTCTAGAGGTTAGTTTATATTTTCTGGAATTTTATGTAAGTGGAATAATCATACAGAATGTAATCTTTTATTTGGTCTGGTTCTTTGACTCAGTATAATTATCTTGAGATCCACGTTGATGTTGTATTGACAGTTCATTCCTTTCATTACCAAGTAGTGTCCATTGTGGGCTTGTGGGCTTCCCCAGTAGCTCAGCTGGAAAAGAATCCATCTGAATGCAGGAGACCCCTGTTCAGTTCCTAGGTCGGGAAGATCCGTTGGGGAACAGATAGGCTACTCACTCCAGTGTTCTTGGGCTTCCCTGGCGGCTCAGACAGTAAAGAATCCACCTGCAGTGCAGGAGACCTGGGTTCAATCCCTGAGTCAGGAAGATCCTCTGGAGGAGAGCATGGCAGCCCACTTCAGTATTCTTGCCTGGAGAATCCCCGTGGACAGAGGAGCCTGGCGGGCTCCAGTCCAGGGGGTCACAAAGAACTGGACACGACTGAGCGACTAAGCACAGCATGGCGTCCACTGTATGTGTGTATCACAGTTCATTTTGTCAGTTCATGGTAGTGAACATTTACATTGTTTCCAGTTTGGGTCTACTGCAAATAAAGTTCCCATGAACATTCATACACAAGGCTTTCATGCACTTATATTTCTTGTGGATGAATACCTAGGAATAGAGTGGCTATGTTACATGGTAGATGTATGTTTAACTTTTTAAGAAATGGTCAAACTGTTGTCTAAAGTAGTTTTACCATTTTCATTCCCACCAGCATGTATAAGAGTTCCATTTGCTCCACATCCTCACCAGTACCTAATATGGCCAGTCCTTTTAGTTTTAGTCTTTCTGATAGGTATATAATATGCCATTGCAGCTTTAATTTGAATTTCCCTGCTGACTAATGATGTTGAGCATCTTTTCCTGCTTATTTGCCATCTATGTTGTTTTTCTTCAGTAAAATATTTGTTCAAATCTTTTGCCCATTTTTAAATTGAGTTGATTTTTTCATTACTGTATTTTGAACATTCCTTGTATATCTGGATTCAAGTACTTTAATAGATATATGCCTTGCAAATATTTTCTCCCTGTCTGTGGCTTATCATTTCATACTCTTAACTGTATCTTTTGAAGAGCATAAGTTTTTCATTTTGATGAAGTCCATTTTATCAATGTTTCTTTTACAGATTTTGCTTCTAGTATCACATAACTAACATTTAGTGTCATATAAGAAATCTTTGCCTAAACTGATGTCAGAAACGTTTTCTCTTGTGTTTCTATAATTTTATAGTTTAAGTTTTATACTTGGGTCTATGATACTTCATTTTGTTATATGGTAAAATATATGGATCAAGTAATAAATTTTTTTGCTTATGGATAGACAATTGTTCTAGCCTCATTTGTTAAAAAGACTATCCTTCCTTTGTAGATGACTTTGGCCCATTTGTCACAATCCATTTTCCATATATTTTTGAGCTTATTTCTGGATTTTCTGCTCTGTTCCATTGCTCCCCTTGTCTACCTTGATGCCCATACCATATTTTCTTGATTACTGTGGCCTTTTGCTGCTGCTGCTGCTGCTAGGTCACCTCAGTCGTGTCCGACTCTGTGCGACCCCATAGACGGCAGCCCACCAGGCTCCGCCGTCCCTGGGATTCTCCAGGCAAGAACACTGGAGTGGGTTGCCATTTCGTTCTCCAATGCATGAAAGTGAAAAGTGAAAGTGAAGTCGCTCAGTCATGTCCAACTCTTCGCAGCCCCATGGACTGCAGCCTACCAGGCTCCTCCGTCCATGGGATTTTCCAGGCAAGAGTACTGGATTAGGTAATGTTAATCCTCCAACTTCTGTTCTTTTTGAACGGTGTTTTGCTTATGCATGGGTCTTGGCATTTCCATATGAACTTTAGAATCAGCTAATTGCTAATCCATGAACATGATATTTCTCTTCATTTACTCAGCAGTGCTTTATAGTCCTTATTGTATAGGTCTTTAATATCTTTCGTCAGATTTATCACTATTTCATTGTTTTATGATTATTATAACTGGCATTGTTTTTTAATGTTAATTTATGATTGTTTACTGCTGTTATACAGACATGAAATTGATGTTGTATATTGATCCTTTATCCTGCAACCTTACTAATCTCACTTATTAGTTCTAATAGCTTTTTTATAAATGTCATTGAATTTTCTGTAATGATGTTTGCAGATAAAGACAATTTTACTTATTGTTTTCTAATCTGATTTCCATCTGTTTATTGCCTTATTGTATTAGTTAGAACCTCCAGTACAAAGTGTTTTGTTCCTGAACTTAGGAAACACTCAGCCTTTCATCATTAAACATGCTAGCTGGAGGTCTCCATAGATGTTCTTTATCAAGTTGAGGAGATGTCCTTCTGTTTCTAGTTTGCTGAGACTTAGAGTAGGTTTTGTCATGTGCTTTCTCTGTATCTCTTTTTTGGTTGGTTCGTTTTTAGATTAAAAGCTCCAACATGTATTATTTCATAGATGTTACTGTTAGATCTTCATCCCACTTATTAAGCCATTTCAGATAACTTCAAGTTCATAAATTTACAATGAGGTTATAGAGCCCAGGCTTCCTTGATTGCTCAGTTGGTCAAGAATCCGCCTGCAGTGCAGGAGACCCCAGTTCGATTCCTGGGTTGGGAAGGTCTGCTGGAGAAGGGATAGACTACCCACTCCAGTATTCTTGGGTTTTCTTTGTGGCTCAGTTGGTAAAGAATCCACCTGCAATGTGGGAGACCTGGGTTCAATCCCTAGATTGGGAAGATAACCTGGAGAAGGGAAAGGCCACCCACTCCAGTATTCTGGCCTGGAGAATTCCATGGACTGTATAGTCCATGGGGTCGCAAGAGACAGATACGACTGGGCAACTTTCAGTTTCACTATAGAGCCCAACCAGGATGGGACAGAATGTATTCCAAGTTTGGAGGGGACTGCATAGTTCCTCAGTGATATCTCCTGTGGAGCATCTGCCCTCCGCTGTTTGTTCCTGCATATCTGAATGTGACCTTTCTCTGACTGTGGCCGTTTAATCTCCCGATTCTAGTGCTCTGCCACTTTGTTGTCTAGAAGATTGATCCAAGCTTCCTGGCCCCATCTCTTATTAGGCCTCAAATATATACTGTGAGGTTCAGGAGAGCCGGCCAGTTTGAAGGCTAAAAACACTTGCTTGAAGGAGGAACTGCCATGTCAGCATATAATGTCCTTAATCATACTGCAGAAACTGCTTTCATTCTGGGGATGGTGAGTCCTAGAAGATGATGGCCAAGAAGCAGATGTTCTAAGGGACTTACCCTGAAAGTTTATCCCCAAGAGAGAGCCATGTGGCCACCTGCTTTTTATCATATTTCTAATAGCTGCTCCATTTCCTCAAGCGCTGTTGTAAAATCATTTACTTGACTGTTATGTAAGGTCTGTTGTTCTTTGAACTGGGCCCTCTCGTCTTCTTTCATCTTCAGCCTTACCTTTAAGACCTACAACTCCTCCATCTGTTTTCTGACTGTTTCGTTAAAAAGCTTCAGCTCATCTTGCAAAGTTTCTAACAGCAATGTAGAGTCCATGTGATCCGTAGTGGAGTCTAGGTATGTATGATACCAGGGTCTCACTGCCTGGGTTGAGGCCCTTGCCCCCCAAAATTGCCCAACAGTTATTCTAAAACTTCTCCAGTAGCTCCACCTTCTGGGTCAGGTCCTTCAGCTCTCCCTGAGTTTCAGTCAACTTCTGGTGTAACTGCTTGTTGATGGCCTTTGAGAGCTGGTTCTTAGCCTTGAGCTCTTCCTCTGATTTTAGTTTACTCAGTGGTTTGTGGCTCTTGCTGATGTTCCTCCTGGTGGCAGTGTCTGTAGCCTTCACCTGCCCATTCTCTCGTCTTGGTCTGATGATCTTTCTAACATCATTCTCCAAACCTACTGAACGAGTCTGGAAGCATCAACTTCGTTGGACTGAACAGGCAGTAGGCTCTCTTGAGTTTGTGCGTATGTGGGCAGGCCACTGCTTAACACCGAGGAGGGCTGCCAAGTGTGTGCCATCTTAACCATGCTAGCATTGTAACAAGGTGGCGTGGCTGGGGCCCGGGCGCCTGCTGCTTCCACCCAGAGGCCTCATCCGAGCACTTAATTGTTTTTATGTCCTTGCTGTGTTTCTGAAATATTGTGTGAAAAAGAATTTCATCCCCTTTCTTATTGACTTTCTCTTAAATCAAGTGGATTGATGTGGAGTAGCTTTTTTAGCTTTGTCCTATGACTTTTCTGGGCTTCCCTGATAGCTCAGTTGGTCAAGAATCCACCTGCAATGCAGGAGACCCTGGTTCGATTCCTGGGTCGGGAAGATCCGCTGGAGAAGGGATAGGCTACCCACTCCAGTATTCTGGCCTGGAGAATTCCATGGGGTCACAAAGAGTCAGACATGACTGAGCAACTTTCACTCACGTGGCATTTTAGAAACTAGAATTCTTTAACTTCAAATTTTCTGCAGTAGAGTTTAGTAATCAAATTATTTTCCCCAATGGCAAAAGTTAATTTTAATTTAAAAATCAAATCATAAACATTTCCAAAAGAGAAACAAACCAAAAAAAAAAAAACCCTCTGCTACTTTAATGAACTGCTGTCCTTTAAAACAACTTTTATTCTTTGACTTTAATAGTTTTAATAGTTTATTGGTTTCTTATGATACTTTTATCAAACAGGAAAAAACAATATGTACATTTTTTTACCTTCTGACAGAATGTTATTACCTCTTTCTGAGGAGTAACAAAAGCAGCTTATCTATTTGAAAGAAACTTAATGATTATCTTTTTAAATTGTATTTTAAAATTTAAATTGTATTTTAGTATGTCATATCACAGGAAATAGACATCAAAATGATACAAATGAACTTATTTACAAAACAGAAATAGACTCATAGACATAGAAAACAAATTTACAGTTATCAAAGAGGAAGGGAGGGAAGGATAAATTGGGAATTGGGGATTATCAGATATACAATATTGTATATGAAATAGATAAGTAGATTAAAAATAAACAAGGACCTACTGTATAGCACTGGGAACTATGTTCTGTATCTCATAATAACCTGTCATGGAAAAGAATCTGAAAAAGTATATATAAATATATATTTATCATTGTCTGATATCAACTATTTGCTATTTTCTAAGAAAAAAGTAAAAAAAGATAAAGCTTTTTAATCACATGTCATCATTTACATTACACATTGTGGCATTTAGGATGTTTAAGCATAAAGGTACCAGAAAAATAAGCACATTTACCATTTAATTGACATCTTCCTGTGGGCTGTTTTTCTTATATCTTTGAGGAAAGAAAGGGGGAATTCAGTTTGTAAAATGCTACCTATTTAGAGAAGACAGTTGTCTAGTAGTTGGAGAAAGCTTCAGAAAAGATTACAGCAGTGGGGAATTTCATTGCATTTTTCAGCCTGAAACTAAAACAAATAAAAAAGGGAAACAACTTATTCCTTTTATTTTTACTTCCTCTTATTGTGTCTTCCTTGCATGCGTTAGCCTTGTGATTTGTGATTAATCAGAGGTTATTTCCAGTTGCCCCCATAAGGAAAAGAGAAAGAAAGACGAAGAGGTTGCTTCTAAAGTTAAAGCCTGTGGTCCATCATTTAGTATTTCAGTTCAACCAGTTGTAGTAATAATTTGAAAGATAGAAGGAAACTATCTTGTGTATTTGCTGAAAATCCTTATGGAAGAGAAGTATGTATAGAATCAAGCTGAGAATTTTATTATAGAGGAAATTATTTCCTTAGAAAAGCACAGCAATAAATCTATTCCATGAAACCATTCTTGTGTGTGCACAAGGATGCTCATTGCAATATTGTTTAATACAGTATTTGAAAAATATAAACAGCCTAAAGTATCCATCAGTAAAAGTATAGGTAAAAATATGGGTACATATTTTTATATACTGATACATCCTTATTATGGAATATCATATAATCACATGTTTTTTAATAGAAAGCAAAAGCTATGTATTTACTGTCTTCAAAAGCTCTCTAAAACACACTAAGTGAAAACAAGTTGCAGAATAGTTTCACAGAAAATAATATCTATGTAATTACACACACACACCCTTCACACACACGCACCCTACACACACATGTACATGCCTGAAAAATGTCTGGAAGGATGCCTATCATACTAAGAACCTTCAAAAAGAAAGAGAAATTGGGTTATGTTTAGGAAGGACTTCAGCTTTATCTATGGAGTTAAAATTTTATGAAAAAATAGTCATTTGCTAATGGTGAAATTAAAATAAAAGTTGTATTTCTAAGAAATACAGTGTGAGCAGTGGGATGGCAAGGAGTTAAGAACAACATTTACTTTTTAAACTTCAGGTAATTTATACTTCTCGCAGAAATCTGTATTAACTCAAAAATATAGTTAAGAGAGTAGAAAAGTATACCATGCCTGGGGCAAGCATGAGCTTGCTACCTCTATATCCCTGATTTTCTCCCCAAAAAGCAGACTAAATTTCTGACTCTTTTTCAAATTCTGCCTTTGTGTAGGATACCTAAAAGTTATTCTTCCAGAGCAGTTTCTTTCAGAGGTCATGGATTCAAATTACGTAAAGCTAACAACATATGTGTGTGAAGCCAAGAAATTTTAATATCATAGCAAAAGACCTACTGCCCTTCAAAGTATTTTTCTTGTCTTCAGTTCCATTATGTGTAGTTCATAATATTTCGTCACTTAACAACAACAAAAAGTATAATCTGCCTCAAAAAGTCAACTTCACCCAGTGAGTGCTAAGATATGCATAAGTTAAAAAAAAAAAAAGTTTTAATCTAATTCAATACCTAATGTGTTGTCTGTTCAACAAAAGACTGAAATCACTGGTAGACATGCATACAAGATTATTATTTGATTCAGAAGTCTCTTGTTTGATTTGAAACTTCATATACAGAACTTCTCATATAAGTGTACCTAATAAATTTTTGTACAGTTAAAGCATACTTTTTTCTCTTTGCACTTTATCTTACTGCACTGCATGCCACATATCTATTGATAGACCCTAGAATAGACTCTAGAAAGTTCTTTAGAAATATTTGTCATCTGAGAAAATAAGTTAAGGCCCTTTAAGTTTAACTTGAATGTATTCAAGCCTCAAAAAATAGGTTGCCACTTTACTAATTCATATTTTTGAGAAAAGAGATTTACCTATAGTAATATAGTTTGCCAACTATAAATTGTCACTCGCCATCTGGTTCTGCAAGAATGAAGTCACTAACCACTGCAGCCACTGACCTTCAACACACCCTGAAAAGAGTTCAGGGCAGACAGAGATCAGGATTGAGGCACTCTGTGCCCTGGAAGAAACTGGCAAAGCAGAACTTCAGGTAGATATTGTCAAGAAAAGGTTTTATGAGCCCAATTTCTTGCACCTTCTCATATGTAGAAAACCAGTGAGATCATTAATGGAGACTTCCGCTCCTTATGACTAGCAGCAGCCTCTGCCAAAATGTGTGCCTGATTGTGTTTTCCTCATCACCAGAATCATATATACAGAATGTATACATGCATATATACCAGAATTATATATATATAATCTTACCTCTTTGGAGCATTTCCTCAGGGCTATCTGAGAGGCTCTCTCCCAGTTTGCACCCAAATAAAATTTAACTCACAATTCTCACATTGTGCATTTTTTTCAGCTGACAAGTTTCATAATTTCACTATTGCTGATAATTTCCACTCAGTGACATTATTTACATCTCACCCCTGTACAAAGAAAGAACAATTTGTTCTTCAAACAGGAAATTATTGCTTTGTTTCCATATTTTTAGTAAAGGATACCAAATAATTAGGATATGCACCTTTGTTCACTGTGTATCTGTATTCAACTAAAAAATTTTAAAAGTCAACTGACATTTTACCTCCATGTCCTTTCCTATCAAATTGAGATCTGCATCCCCTAAATGGTTAGTAATGGGAGTTTTGAGAGGATTGAAGAAAAGAGTACTGTACTTTTTTAAGGGTACAGCATTGCTTGTCTTTCTTCATCTGTCTGGATATATTTACAAAAAATAATGTTTCCTACACTTTTCAACTAAGGACCCCTGTGGGCATCTGTCTAAATTACACATGTCCTTTATCTTTTGGAATATATTTCTTTATCCCCCATTTCTCCAGGGTTTTTGTTTTTGGCTTTCACAAAATATTCATTATTCCTCCTTTATTTACTTTCCAAATTGATAGCTCTGAGTTCTTTTCTCTTTAAAATCTTCCTTTCAGTCTCCTGTCCTTCCTTTCCTGACAGTATCTTTCGTCCTAGAAATCATTAAAGGAAAAGAGAACTAAGTCTTTCTAGATTGAGAATAGAGCCTGTTTTCCTGTTCCTTGTGGATTAAAATGGAGAAAGGGTCTAGCTTATCCCATCCTTGTCTTCAGTAACATTTAAAGTTTCCTAATGGTATCAACACTCTTTAAAATAAAAACAAAAAGGAAGGGTTTATGTATCTCCAAACAAAGATTTCCTGTTCTTCTGATCCAGGCATACTCTAATCCCCTTCTGTGCACTTTTATCATGAAGATAAAAGTAGTCTTGGGTCAGAATCACTTGGAATTAATAGTAGCAGTGATCAACTTCCACATGCTTGGTTTCACCATATATTCAGTGCGTTACTGTAGTGATGAACATTACCAGTTCACATTTTAAATTATCATTAAACACCCCAAGATGCACCTAGAGCCCAGTTTTTACTTTTCATTCCTGGCTTCTTTACCCCTTTCCTCATCCTGTTCTCTGAAATACAGTCCTTTTCTGACTGGAGTCCTAAGCCAGCTGGTTGAAACTGAGTAGTAACTGGCTACCTCCCTCTGCATAAGGCTTCAGTGACAATAGAAATTGCCATCTTCCCGTCCTCTGACTTGTGATGCAGAGCTTATTAGAATGTATAGTTAGCACTGTCCTTGCTTCTGTCTGCCTGCCCTGACATCTTGTTCTCACTGAGGTGTGGTTCACAAACAATACTGGTCCCCTTTTTTCATTCTTCCCTGTCTCTGCACTCCCTTTGACCATCCTCTAACTCCTATTTACTTGATACACTTAATTGTGAACACTTTTACTTCTCAGCCAAGCAAGAACGCCTTTCCCAAAGCTTTACATTTGAGCAGCTTGTCTCCTGTCATGTTTCCCTGTAGTATTAGTCTGTGTTTGTAATTGAAGAATCTTGCTTCAAATCAAATTGATAGTTAAGACCTCTCCCACAGTTATCCATCTTCATATCCTTCCGCCTCAGAATCCCCCAACTAGAGAAAGAAGACACCCTTTCACATGTTATTTATGAGCTCTTTTTTTAGTATTTTATCGCTGAAGTTAGTTTCTACATTGTCTGTTAATACATAGTGAGTAAAAGAGCCAGAGCACATCTCTAATAAAGATGCTTTTAAAGTTCATAGTTACTTAAAGTATCACACAGTTATAGTGTGCGGTCTGGGTCTCCTTACGTAATACTTCAGAGACAATTTTTGGATAGTGTGACACCCCCACCCCCCGCCCAACCTCATGGTGTTTCCTGTGATTCATTAAATTGCTGAGAGTCCCATTTATCTGCCAGAACCCACCCACTTCCAGGGTTGGCCTTTTCCTTCCTACTCCTTATGAGTGTAAGGCCTGAGTCTTAGAAAGTTCTGATCAAACAAATTGCACTTGGTGTTCCTTTAAACATTAATGGTATTGTTTAGAAAGCATTCAAATAAGCAGAAACAGCTTGTTTATTTCTGCTGTCAGGTCTTCAACTTGTCTGGCAAATTTTAAGCTCTTGAAAGCAGGGGCTTAGTCAAGTCTATATCCCCCTAACATCACCCACATCACTTAGCATAAAAGTACCCAGCAGACGTTAAGCATTCAATGTGAGGATTCAAAGCATGTGCCTGTGAACCAACCACATGTCCAGAAAATTTTCTCAGATTTCTCCAATGCCATTTTTGATTGTCTAACCCTAGTAACACAGACTTTTTTTTTCACATTTTGTATATTTGATATTAGGCGAAACTTCTCCTACTTTGTAAGTTTTTATAACATTCATCAATTTAAAACAGTAATGCTGATTCCTTATCATTTCTTTTAGAATTTACATATTTATTATAGCTTAAACTGCTTTAAAATTATAGCTTTAGGAGTTGTAGTTCTTACGTTCTTCTTTCTATTCTAGTGTTTTTCAGACTTTTTTGACAGGGACACCTAGTCAAAATAGACTTTGCATCATGACCCACGGGATATACCAACACACACATGCCCTCACACACACACCTCTATATTCTTATGCCAAAAGAAAAGTTTCTTGAAATAGTGCCCATAATGTTCAGTGCTCTGTGATGTTTTCAGTTCTGTTCCAATTCATTTTTAAGCTGCTGATCATGACCTACTAAATTGCAATTCATTCCTATGAAGGACTGGGGAATATCTGTTTATGTGTATTACTCTTTCAGTTAACATACACAGTACTTACTATATACCATTTACTGTTCTTCTCCACTACTTAACTGGCTTTGTAGCCTTGGGAAAGTCGCATGTTAATGGTCAGTTTCTTCTGCACAGTAGAGATACAGTGCTGTCTCCTGCGGAGGAAGGCTGTCAGGATGAGGTGAGCTGTGTGAAGCGCTGAGCACGCTGCTCGGCAGGTAATGAGCGCTCCAGTGTGAGCACCTCTCTTGTTTCTGCTGTTGTTACTACTGTTACAGTTACTTTGGTTTGAACTTCCCATGTTTCTGAAACACTATATATATTATATATAACTTAATTTTCCCTTTAATTCTCATTATATATGTTTATACTTTTAAACTAAAGGTATATTTTAGATCTAGTGAAATGCATCAATGTTAACTGTTGAGTTCAGTAAGTTTTGACAAATTCCACTCCATTTGACCTATACTCCTATCAAGACATAAACATTCTAATCACACAAAAAGTTATCATATGCCCCTCCCTGGTCATTTGTCCTCCCTATATCCAGATGTAACCACTGTTCTGATTTTCTTCACTGTAGATTAGTTTTGCCCATTAGAACAGTCACACAGAATGTGTTTTTTGTCTGGCACTTTTTTATTTGATAGAATGATTTTCAGGTTCATCAGTATCATTGTATGTGTCAGTAATTTGTTCCTTTTTATTTCTGAATAGTATTTCTTTTGGGGGGTTGTTGGGGGGTCTTTGTTGCTGCACGTGGGTTGTGGGGGAGTGGGGGCTGTCCTTCACTGCAGAGCACGGGCTCTGAGCGCATGGGCTTCAGTAGTTCCAGCACACAGGCTCAGTAGTTGTGGTTCATGGACTTAGTTGCTCTGCAGCATGTGGGATCTTCCCAGACCAGGGATCAAGCCCATGTCCCCTGCATTGCCAGGCAGATTTTTATCCTCTGTGCCACAAGGGAGGTCCCAGAATAGTGTTCCATTGTATGAATGCATCACATTTTATTTTTATCTATTCTACTAGTGATTGATATTTGTTTCCAGTTGAGGGCTATTATGAATAAAGCTACTCTGGATAACTGTGTAGAAGTCTTTGTGAATATATGTTTTCATTTCTTTTAGACAAATACTTAGAAGTGGAATTGGAGGTAGGCATTTTCTAACTTTATGAGAAACTTCCAGGTTAATTTCCAAAATAATTATACCATCTATATGCCTACCAGCAATGTGCAAGTATTCTAGTTACTCCATACCTTTCCAGCATTTAATGTTGTTAGTCTTTAATTTTAGCTTTTCTTATGGCTGTATAGCAGTATCTTATTGTTTTAATTTACATCTCCCTGATCACTAATGAGTTGAGCATGTATTCATGTGCTTTTTGGTCATTCATATTTTATCTTTAGGTCTGTAATCCATTCCTGCTTTGTATGGTATGAGGTAGGCGTTGACTCTCATTATATTTTAAGAGATATATGGTTCCCTAAATAAAAGAGATTACGCTCTAATATGGCATTAAAAATTATACTTTCAAATCCTTAATTTATATTTAGACCATTAATTTGTTCAGGTCTTATAGAATTCCTTACACATTTTCCTCCCCACCTGAAAAAGTTGTTTCTGTAGACCCAGTCCAGAATGTATATGTAACTTGTTTCAATCACATACATAGTCTATAATAATAAAACAGAACAAAGACAAAAAACTCAACACACTTATTTCAATTTTGTTAGTTTTCTCAGGACTCTCTGGAATTTGGATGTTGAAGCAGCTACATTATTCTGTTTACCCATATTCTTATTCTATCAATAAGTAGTCTACTAGCTAGAAGTACTAGTAGTTATTTGTACTAAACATACCATTTTCAGTCTTCAAAAGAATTTATTACACTGGAGTCAGATAATAATATGATCCTCTGAACTTATGTAAGTAATTGCTTTTATAAATATCTGTGGATACAAACTGACTCCAAGGAGGATCTTTTTTTTTCTTTTTTTTTTTTACCAGCATGATGAACGTTTTATTGAAAAGACAAGGGGAATCTTTGAAGCTCATTCTACTTCAAAGTCAATTTGCTAAATATATAGATAAGTGTTAGCTCAAGTGATTATACTCAGTAAATCCTAGATTTTCAGTTCAGTTCAGTTCAGTCGCTCAGTCATGTCCCACTCTTTGCGACCCCATGAACCGCAGCATGCCAGGCCTCCCTGTCCATCACCAACTCCCAGAGTTTACCCCAACTCATGTCCATTGAGTCGGTGATGCCATCCAACCATCTCATCCTCTCTCATCCCCTTCTCCTCCTGACTTCAATCTTTCTCAGCATCAGGGTCTTTTCAAATGAGTCAGCCCTTCGCATCAAGTGACCAAAGTATTGGAATTTCAGCTTCAACGTCAGTCCTTCCAATGAACACCCAGGACTGATCTCCTTTAGGGTGGACTGGTTGGATCTCCTTGCAGTCCAAGGAACTCTGAAGAGTCTTCTCCAACACCACAGTTCAAAAGCATCAATTCTTCGTGCTCAGCTTTCTTTATAGTCCAACTCTCACATCCATACATGACTACTGGAAAAACTGTAGCCTTGACTAGACGGACCTTTGTTAACAAAGTAATGTCTCTGCTTTTTAATATGCTGTCTAGGTTGGTCATAACTTTGCTTCCAAGGAGTAAGCGTCTTTTAATTTCATGGCTGCAATCACCATCTGCAGTGATTTTGGAGCCCAAAAAAATAAAATCAGCCACTGTTTCCCCATCTAGTTGCCATGAAGTGATGGGACCAGATGCCATTATCTTAGTTTTCTGAATGTTGAGCTTTAAGCCAACCTTTCACTCTCGTCTTTCACTTTCATCAAGAGGCTCTTTAGTTCTTCTTTACTTTCTGCCATAAGGGTGATATCATCTGCATATATGAGGTTATTGGTATTTCTCCCGGCAATCTTGATTCCAGCTTGTGCTTCCTCCAGCCCAGCGTTTCTCATTATTTACTCTGCATATAAGTTAAATAAGCAGGATGACAATACACAGCCTTGACGTACTCCTTTTCCTATTTGGAACTACTCTAGATTTTACTAACAGCAAAAAAAAAAAAGAAATTTTGACCTCACTATAATGATGAGAGTACAGAGAGGCTAAGACATCAGGAAAGAGGCTAGAAAATAAACATCTATTATATGTCTTAGGCTTAAGGCAAAATACAGAATGTAGGAAGAAAGATGTATGATAAGTGCTTTTTCCTTCAAATAACTTAAAATCTAGTGAGGAAATAAAGACAGGAAAGTGAGAAATGTGTAGAACAATGCAAGAGTTAAATACCAGTTGACCACATTATATAATTATGTCAAATACTAGTTGAAGATTGGTTGCTAAGTAAATAGAGTGTTATTGATTATCCAGGTTCCTGATATATTTTTAGTGATGTGTTACTTTTGAGTTATCTGGGATTGGTGAATTTTGTTTTGCTTTTAATGAAGATTTCCTAGCCTGATCCAGTTTTACAGAATCTTAAATCTGTGGAGTTGAGTTTAAGTCATTGACTCTAAAATAAAGGAAAATCTGTATTCTAAACTTAGCTATTGAAAAAATTAATTCATATTTATTGTACTTACTTTGTGTCAAGTACAAGAGGAAGCATTTTTACATTACTCACTTAATTTTTATAACTATAGGTATATTTGCTATCCTCATTCTACAGAAGAGGAATCTGAGGCACAGAGAAGTTAAGGTCATTGCTAAAGGTAACACAGAAAGTAATAGTGACAGGATACAGTCTCAGTTCTGTTAGGCTCTAGAGCCCAAAAGTATTAAAGAAAATAAACACATAGAAACCCAGATTTGAGAAGACAGCATTTGTGGTTCAGTGGAAGGAGTATTTGGTTTTTGATAATATATTAGAAACTTTTTTTAAGTGATGAAAATTTTCTCCTTGTTCCCATGATAAATTTTGTGCCATATTCCAAAAATTAAAGCATAATTCCAATGAAGGTAAATCCTTTTTTATCAATATTGTCCAACAGTAAAATCCAGTTTTCCTTCAGAAAGTAGTTTCCTTCCAGAACAAAGGTTATAATATCATTATCGTCTTTATCCAGAATGGTTGCTTTATTTCCAGTTGCTCAGATGGCTATTTATAGTTTATCACGGACTCCAGAGTATAAATGATTTAAGATTAATAGAATCAAACTGTATGTGAAAAGAATTCTTTTTCACATGCTTTTGGTAACATTAACAAAAACCATTGTGGAATCATGTTGTCTGTCTTTCTGATCCTTAGCACAGATAGTTAAAGGCAGAATGTTTATATTGCTGATTACTTTTATAAGTATCACTTCAGAATTGGTGGTAAATGGCAAAGATGCATATCCTAATACAGTTATGATATCAGCCTGAGTCTTGAAAATAAAACCTTCTACTTGAATATAAGCCCTCAATTAAACAAATGGGCCATAATTCTTCCACCTTTACATTTTGGACCACTTCTTATGTTGGTGATTATTACTCAAAGAATAAAGAGATTGATTTCTTATTTTAAGATTGAAATATATATAATTTATACTATTATTTATGTGTTACTATTATTTATGTGCATATATATACCTATTATACATACATAATAATTATTTAGCATAATAAATTATTTATTATAGAGAGAAGGTAACTTCTTCATATTTCTTTTTGTAGTTTATCATAGCAAAGCTGAAATTTTTGAAGAGCAAGCATGGCATATCCAAGGATATTATGTGGTTTTAAGTTTTCAGTAGTGGCATGTTTCATTCAGCCTGTAACAGTAAAAATAAATGAGTAATAGATGACTAGTATGTTTTGTCTGCTGTAGTAATATCCTCTATTATTGAATCTGTCTGATAAGCCAATTACTTATTGTTGTCTGGAATTAAAGACCATTGTGTTTTCTGACAGTGTAGGAATTTGTGTTCAGTTAAAATACATATTGTCACTAAAGTGAAAATAATGAAATTGCAAGCAACTGACTGGTTTTAGCAGCACTCCTCATCTTTTCCCCCCAAAAGTGAAATCTAGATCATTTTAAAGTTCTTATAAAATAGCTGAGATATCATTAAAATATTAAAGCTCAGCCTTGACAGTTTTTAGAATAGGTATTTAAGTCTAAATTTTAACCTGAAATGTGAATGGTAGTGGTAGCATGTCTAGTCATTCACCTTGAGAGCCAGCTTCAAAGATGGCCCTCAATGATCCTGTTGCTGATATTCACACCATTATGTAGTCCCCACTGGCCACATTTACCAGGGTTGGTCTGTGTGGGTGCTAGAACACCTCAGAAATGATGGGGAGTCACTTCTGAGATGAGGTTATAAGACAGTGGGACTTCCATCTTGATGTGTCTGTGTCTATCTGTCTCTCACTTTTGCACATCACTTGCTCTGTGGGAAGCCAGCACATGCTAGGAGACAAAACCTAACCCAACAACCAAGCTTGGAAGTGGATCCTTCAGCCCTAGTTGTGCCTTCAGATGCCTGCAGTCCTGGCCAACATCTTGACTGCAACTTCATGAGACACTGAGCCAGAACCACCCAGCTCAGCCCTCAACCCCTCCAAGATTCCTGATCCTCAGAAACTGTATGAGATTAAAAACGGTTCACTGAACATTTAAATTGGGGGTAATTTGTTAAACAGGAATAAATATCCATATGAAGTGAAGTTGCTCAGTCATGTCTGACCATGCAAGTCTATGGACTGTACCCTGCCAGGCTTCTCTATCCATGGGATTTTCCAGGCAAGAATACTAGAGTGGGTTGCCATTTCCTTCTCCAGGGGATCTTCCCGACCCAGGGATCGAACTCAGGTCTCTGCACTGCAGGCAGACTCTTTACCATCTGAGTCACCCAAATAACCATACATACTTCCACTAAACCTCTTCTTTCATTTATCAAATCTTAACATCTATTTTTGTTTATTTTTGTTGTTATTATTTAGGTTGTTAAGTGTGTAACCCATCCAATTCACCTCACTGACACATTAAGTTGGTTGGAAAATACTATATTCCATCTCATTTTCCAATCTACAGAATTCACTTTTCCCATATTCAGGCCCTTATTAGAATGTACTTAAGAGAATTGTTTCATGATAAGGCACCTTTTTTCGATTATTTCACAGATTCTTTTCACTTATATTGAAGCTACCAATTTTATATAACTGGTAATTACTATGCAAGTGATTATGTATTACAGTGAAATACTTCAAGAGAAAACAGACAGCTTGACAACTATTCTCAGAGAAGTCTGAGACCTCACCACAGAACCTCCGCATCCATTACTTGTAACTCTGTGATGCTTATTAATTCTACAGGATAATAACGGTGTGGGTTTTAAAAAGTCATATTTTTAAGGGTGAGTTAAATATGTACTCAAACCTGAGAGGAGCTTCTCAGCAGATCTGATATCAATCTTGAATTGTACTCCCAGTTCTGCTCTCCCATACCGCTTTCACCATGGTGTTCTGAAAAGGAAAAGGTCATAAAAATATTCAAGTTTGCTTTTTCCTTTTTGCCCTACTAAACCAATTTCAGTACCAATAATTGTTTCTTTTCCATAGCTAATCTTACAGAAATAGTAATCATGAATAAAAGATGTGACAGAAAAGTGGGATTTCAACTCCTTAAAGACTTTTTTTTTTTCCTTTTTTCTCTTGCTTCCTTTGTCTGTTTTGCTAAATAAGGATTTGCCATAGGACATTAATAGCTACAAATAGATACTTTCATTGAATCCTGGGTTATCAATCTCATGTTTTTATACCTGAACTTAAAGAAACACGTTCTTCATGAAAACATTGATGAGTCACATTTGTTTGACATTAATGCTCTTATATATGTAATTAAAATTAGCTTTTTTGTCAACTCTTGCCATGATTTTTTAAAAAATAATAGGACTTCCCTGGCAGTCCAGTGGTTAAGACTCCCAACTCCCAATATAGTGGGCATGGGTTCAATCCCTGGTCAGGGAACTAATATCCAGCATGCCGCAAGGTACATCCAAAATGATGATGATGATAAATAGTCAGTTTGGGAATTGGTCTTGTCTTTCTCCATCCTAAATGGACTTGATTTTGAAATTTTACTGAGAATTTTCTTTTTAATTTGGACCTCAAAATAGGATTCTGTCTTTTAATTTACATGCTCACATGTGCACACATATATATTTATAATAAGGTTAGGGGATTAGTTAACAGTAACTTACAGCAACAAATGAATTTCAAATTTCTAGTATACAGATATTATCCAAATACTCCAATAACATCATTGCTTAATATGGTTGTAGTCAAGCCAGAAGTAAAACCCAGGGCTTCTAACTCTGCTTTGAGCATTTGCCAACCAATACCAACACAAATTTGTAACACAAGGCTAATTCCTGAGTCTTGAACTTTGACAGTCTCTAACAAAGGAGAAGGCATCACATGTTCAGCACTGAAACCTATTTCTGTGTCAAAGAAACCCATGTTTGCTTTATTTTCTTGAGGGTTTTTGTTCTGTTTTTTAAGCATGGTCATTGAATTGTGTATTTTTCTTTTCAAATGTGTTCCCGTTTGTGGGTAGTGGTAGTAAAAAAATATATATAGCTCCTGATAAAATAATTTTTTTAATTGAGAAATGACAATAGTTTTTGTAACTAGATTTCATTTGAAAGCTTAAATTATACAGTACTTTGCTGTGACTTTTGAGGAAGTTTCCTCAATCCTCTATGAACACTTCATTTTTTTTTTTGTAAAATGTCTTAGGAAACATTTAAATGTCTGTTTACTAAAGTGATTGTTAATGTCCTTTGTTCACCTGCACGTAATATATGATGCTCAAATGAAATAGTACTTCAAATTTTTCCTAGCAGAGACAAGAGGGTAGCCTAAGAATCTCCGTCGACTGCCTTCCTGATCGTTTGACCTGACTTAGTGCCCAGGCCCAAAGCCCTCAGCCAGACTCCAAGCACCAGCCCACATTCCCTGCTCAAGTTCCCCGAGCCCTGAAGGGGACAGAATGGAGATGAAAGATAGCAGCTGAACAGAGGCTGGAAGAGGGGGTAGGGGGGGGATTCTGTCTGTACCCCTAGTGCTGAGAGCCTCCACCCTCTTGACCCATCAGCAGTCAAGTGAAGTTCTATGTGGAGAAATCACAGCCAGTCCTCTGTTATAATGTAGAATTATTTTTAGTATCCTTTACTTATCTGTGGCCACTTTGTTAGGTCTCTAAATCTGTAAACTCATAAAGATATTATGTTTACCGTATTTTAGAAATGCAAATGCCATAACTCAGCAAGGAAAGATAAGCTATACCCGTTGGTAATATAAGCATTCATAAGCTGAGGCAGTAAGCATGGCAGTTCAGGTCGCAGACTTTAGAGCCAGGCTGCCTGGGTTTAAATCCCAATTCTGACAGCTTGCTAGCCGAGTGACCTGAAACAAGTCACTTGACCTCTGCATAGTAATTTTCTCATCTGCAAAATGGAAATGATAGCACTACTTTAAAAGTCAAAGTAAAACTTAAATAAGGTAATCTGAATCTAAACACTTGGATCAGCATCTAGCATGTAATTAGCACTGTATAAGTATTTGTTCTCGTTAGTATGCTGTGCCCCTATTCTGATGCTGTGTCTGTACTTAGATGGCCCGTCTGATTGGTAGTCCACAGGTTACTTCATACTAACGCCACCACCTTTGATGTCTAACTGCTAGCAAATCCCCTCTTCAGTAATATTTGAAAGCAAAATGCTTATTTTTCCTTTTTTCCCAGGCCCAGCACAGAGATACTTTCATTGAAGAACGCTATGGAAAATACAACATCAGTGATCCTTTAACGGCACTCCAGAGAGACTTTGAAACCCTGAAAGAGAAGAGCGATGGCGAGAAGCAGCCAGTGTGCACCAACCCGCTCTCAGTTCTTAAGGTGGTGATGAAACAGTGCAAGCACATGCAGGAGCGCATGCTGTCGCAGCTGGCTGCCGCTGAGAGCCGGCACCGCAAGGTGGGCGACCGGCTGACACGAGCCCGCAGGCTCCCGTGACAGCTTTCCAAACAGTGCCTGATGCTTTTCTGTCAGCTGCCAGGTCTCCTGGTAGTTCAACTGGGAGGTGTCACAGGTGTCCAAAAAAAAAAGTAGCTTACCTAGGATCCAGGAGATAAAAATGAAGCTTGTTCCAAATGTTAAATTTAGGGAGTATGTCAGACACATTATTTCAGATGACATTCCTTCTTGATATGACACTCTAAAACACTTGGTATGTTTTTTCAACTCTTGATCACCCAAACTTGGCAACAGACTGGGGCTTGACCAAGCCTCGTAGCTGAACAGAGTGTTCTCTATTTGCTTACTTAAGTGATAATAGAAAGATTAATAGGTATTTGGGGAATGCTGTATCAGAGAGAGAGAATTTACCTGACTATAAACATACAAGCCAATAGATTATTTTTATTTATTTCTGGTTTTGAGTTTCATTGCATTTTACCTCTCATGAAACCATAAACAGTCCCTACAGTTGTTTACCTTAAAGCTGTTCTCTATTAGGAATGTGTGTGTGTGTGTGTGTCTGTCTGTCTGTCTGTCTGTCTCCAGGTCTTACAGCATCTAAGATAGGACCTGTGCTTTCCTCTACCTCACCTCATTGGAATTCTTCTAGTGCTTGTGATTTCATTCCCCGACTCGTCATTTATAGCTCACATTTGGCCTGGAAAAGATGCTTGGCTAGAATATGCATTTTTAAGGACTGTTGGTTTAGATTTATATCAACAAGGTGGGGGGATATCAGTGCATTTAGTAGGAAGTGTTTTATTCAGAAAAAATTGGGTTAGCAGCTGCAGTCTGATAGATCTTCGTTTACTTTATGGTTACCTGCTTTAGAGAGCCATCTGCTTAAAGTGCATCTGACAAAGTGCTTAAGGTCTTAGGTCTTGCCCACAATTTTTCTTTCCCTTCACAGAGTCCAAACAAAAAGCCAGAGTGGGAGTTCTTAACCACGAACAGGTCTCAGATGTTCTGTGACCCCCCAGAAAATACAATGAATGCCAAAAGTTTATGCATTTTATAGAAAATGAATTTTTTTTCCCCTGTCCTTACTAGAATTCTCACAGTTGCTCCAAGACCCAGAAAAGTTTAGCCTCTGGTTTAGACTGAAGTAATATGAAGACATTTATGCTCCAGTTTAAAAGATGTCAATGAGTTAGGGTTAGTTGCCTAAATTTGGGGGCTTTTACATAATATTATAAGAAAATCTACACAACATCTTTATTTAATAGGCAAGCCTGTTTTCCATTTCATACATAAAGTAATTGAGTGGTACTAAAGGGCTGGCTGGCTATCATTGCCTGTTGAAATAGTGTTGGGATTATTTATGGTCCTAGGTGATTGGGGAGAAGAAGAGTTAAAAATTTCAAGATTTCCTAATACTATATTGCAATGTAAGATAGCATTAAATGTTTTAAATCACTGCCTATCTATTCTTAAGTGTTTTATCAAAGTAGAACATTGACTTCATTAGACATCACATACTACCTAGAGACTTACAATTAACATGCATATAGTCCCAGTTTGCCTGAGAGATTTCCAGTTTAAGCCTGGTGTCTTGGCAGGGCTATTAACAATACCCACTTTGGCTCTTAGACATATTAGTGATTTAAACAGTCAACTACATGGTTACTGTGCTTATTATGAAAAATAGGGTTCCCTAGTCTACCTCTTCCCATTCCCTCTCCTCTTCAATATTAGAGACAACCACTTTTTTTCTTTTAATGTTTTATTTTGTTAGCTAACTTCCATATATTTTTCCATATTTCTAACTAATATATTGCTCTCTCACTTTATCAATTTTAGACACTTATATTTACTTCCTTTTATTATAGATGTGGATTTTGTTAGCACCCCACTTCCCTTTCCTCTTCACCCTGCCATCTTCCCAAAATAAAAATAATCCCCTTTCCTCACCTTTATTCTCTGTCATATCTGTTATTACCAAATCTGGAGGCTGTCACATTCTGTTTCTTCAGAGTATAAACATCTGGTGTATTCCTGGGCAGTAGATGCCTGGCTGGGCATTTTGTGTACAGGAATCAGGTTGAAGGGACAGATAACTCTTGAAAATACATACCTGGAACTAGTTCCCTTGTCTTCCATCCTACACCTTACCTCTTCTCTGCAATATCTGCCACCTGCAGGTACCCTATGTCTTTGGTGTCCTATAGGGCAAAACAGCTTCCTCCTTCGTACCAAGTAGCTACCATCCCTCCAGCCTCTTTCTTTCTTCAGAATATTAAAATTTGTCCGCCAAAGTTTCTCTTTTTAGGGTTTTTTTCCTTTTCATCCCATTTCTATAATTTTAGAAGACTCGCTGGAGAGGAGAAGCCAAAATCTTTTTTTAACCAGAAGGAAATACACCAGAATGTTTTCATTTTTGTATTTAAAGAGGAGTCCCAGAAAGTCTTCTTTCTCCATTCATAACAGTTGTTAGTGAAGAGAAACAATGAGAAATGGCCATGGGGGTGACAGTGCTCTGGCTTGGGGAGGTCTGGGCCAACCCGTCTCTGAATCATGAGCAGAAACTACAAAGAAATCCATAATTATTGGAATATTATGCAGTTGTAGGCAGGGTTATGTGGGGAAGTGCCCCTTTAAACCTGTACTCTCCTTAAAGTTGGGCTTAATTGCTTGGCACCAGGGTAAGTGGAATGGGTAGACAGTTAATTAAAAGGCCTTATGAAAAATCTCCACTTCAGATCTCAATAATTGAGCCTTCTCGTATGCAGGATGAAGTCTAGAGAATCTTTTTACTTCTTATCTAACTGTATACAAGATGGATATATTAATTAAGCAAGGCACAGTTAGGATGTCACCTTTTTGAAATGTTTAATTTCAGGCTTCACTCTCTGGTACCTCCAGTGATTTGAGCATCACGGGGAAAGCCTCAGCTTTCAGCTTTCCATGAATCTGCCTTACTTCATCACCTACACCTGTCCCCTAATCCCACCAAACTTATTAATTCTCTGAAACTTTTTCAGTCCCTGCAGCTAATGAGTTCCTCTTTTCTGTTTACATGCCACTTTGTGTGAGGTAAAGTACATACTGAATTTTTTTCTAGCACATATCTTTCACCCTTCTAGACAGTGTGCTCTTGATGGCCCTGACTGAGATTTACTTACTTATTTACCTATCTATGGAATGCAATCTTGGATGCTTAGATAGGCACTTACTGTTAAATTGTATTCTAAGTGTGACTCCCTATATTTGGAAATGATTTTTTTAAATTCCTTAAAGGTAATCCTAGACCTTGAAGAGGAAAGGCAGAGGCATGCACAGGACACAGCTGAAGGCGATGATGTCACCTACATGCTGGAGAAGGAGCGAGAGCGGCTGACTCAACAGGTAATTAAGGTGGAAGGGCTTGGAGCAGCATTTACCTAGAGTAGCATTTCCTGAAGATTATTCTGCAGGGTATAAATTGGTGTTACTCAAAAAAAAAAAAAGGGCTTTGTGGTCAGATAACTCTAGGAATTACTGTATTAAACAAAGTTAAAGAGGCTTCCCTGGTGACTCAGATGGTAAAGAACCTGCCTGCAATGCAGGAGACCTGGGTTTGATCCCTGGGTCGGGAAGATCCCCTGGAGAAGGAAATGGCAACCCACTCCAGTGTTCTTGCCTGGAGAATTCCATGGATAGGCTACAATCCATGGAGTCACAAAGAGTCAGACACAACTAAGCGACTAACACACAAAGAGGTTTCTAACTTCAATTGTTTAGACTTTGTAGTATGCCAAAACATGCTGTAAGTCTTCAAGATCAATATAGGGTATTCTGTGTTTAGCAAATCTATGTTTTCATAAAATCTGTTAACATAGATCATTCAGCTGTGGACCTTTGTTCCATAGAACACACTTTGGGCAATACTAACTTTGAGCTTTCAAAACTTTTTTTGACTTAGGACTCCTAGTAAAAAATACATACACATATATACATATGCTTGAAACAAAAATCTCATGAAATCATACATAACCCTTACTGCTTATAATACACATTGATATTTTCACTTCTATTTCATTTGTTCAAATTTTTAATGGCTCACTAAATGGTTTCTGCATCCATTAATGGGTCTCAGAGTTTGAAAAACACTGACTAAACGGGTTCCTTGGACCCTTTCCCTCTCATTTTGTGCTTTAAGTAGGGTTGGGATGATGATTAAAGCCAATGGCATTTGTGTAGAAGAATGATTCATATGCAGCTACTTATGTTTGTTTGTTTTTAAGACCAGAAAGAATTATTACTGAAGCTTTAAAGGTTTTGTTTTCATCAGCATTCATCACAAAATCCAGTTTATATGGCTTTCTGCTTTCTGTTTTGATTGGTTCTAATCCTCTGAACTTTCCACAGACCTAGAACACAATGACGATTCAGATTCCCACTAATAACCCTTAGACAGTAAGAACTAGAAGTGCCTCCTAAATCATCAAAGCAAGATTAAGTCGTCGTGTGCACATTTTTATGTTAGGTGTTGTGATACTTAAGAACTATTTGATGTGAGCACATGGCATGTGTGGTAATCCCATGTGCCTGCCAGAGAACAGCTAACCTGATACGCTACTTGATAACAGTTGTCAGTGTCTCTTTGTTTCCTTACTGTAATCAAGATGTGTGGTGCCATTCTCTTGTAGCTGGAATTTGAAAAGTCCCAAGTGAAAAAGTTTGAAAAAGAGCAGAAGAAACTCTCCAGTCAGCTGGAAGAGGAGCGCTCCCGCCACAAGCAGCTCTCCTCCATGCTGGTCCGTGAGTGCAAGAAGGCCACCAGCAAGGCGGCGGAGGAGGGCCAGAAGGCGGGAGAGCTGAGCCTGAAACTGGAGAAGGAGAAGAGCCGAGCGAGCAAGCTGGAGGAAGAGCTGGCCGCCGAGCGGAAGCGGGGCTTGCAGACGGAGGCCCAGGTGGAGAAGCAGTTATCTGAGTTTGACATTGAAAGGGAGCAGCTGAGAGCAAAGCTGAACCGAGAAGAGAACCGGACCAGAACTCTGAAAGAAGAAATGGAGAGTTTGAAGAAGGTAGTGAAGGATCTAGAGGCTTTGCACCAGCAAAGTGGCCCCAGTGAGCAAGTGAAGAAACCAGTAACTGTGTCTAAAGGCACGGTAACTGAGCCACCCGTGCTAGTGTCTGTATTTTGCCAAACAGAGAGTTTTCAGGCAGAGAAAACACATGGGAGCAGCACAACCAAGCTGACAACCACCGAGCTGCCTGGTCCCACCACTCCCACTTACTCTTATGCAAAAACCAATGGACATTTTGACCCAGAAATGCAGACTACCAAGGAGTTGATTGCAGGCAGCAATGTAGAAAACCAAGTGCCTCCACGAGAGAAGCCTGTGGAATTGGCCCAAGAAAAAGCAGTAGAGAATGGCGGGTGTCCTGTGGGAATAGAGACACCGGTCCCAGCGCCTAGTCATCTGCCTTCCAGTGGGAGCTCCCCATCTCCCAGCAGCACTGCCTCTTCCTCTCTCACATCCTCTCCTTGCTCTTCACCAGTACTAACTAAGCGTTTATTGGGGTCATCAGCCAGCAGCCCTGGCTACCAGTCATCCTACCAAGTAGGGATCAACCAGCGGTTCCATGCAGCTCGGCACAAATTTCAGTCCCAAGCAGATCAGGACCAACAAGCCAGTGGTCTGCAGAGCCCTCCATCCAGGGATCTGTCCCCCACCCTCATAGACAACTCTGCTGCCAAGCAGCTGGCCCGGAACACGGTCACTCAGGTGCTCTCCAGATTCACTAACCAACAAGGACCAATCAAGCCCGTGTCTCCTAACAGCTCTCCCTTTGGCACAGACTACCGAAATCTGGCCAGCACTGCCAACGCAAGAGGTGACACCAGCCATTCACCTACTCCAGGAAAAGTGTCCAGTCCTCTGAGCCCCCTGTCTCCAGGGATCAAGTCCCCTACCATCCCCAGAGCTGAGAGAGGAAACCCTCCACCCATCCCACCCAAAAAGCCTGGCCTCACTCCCTCTCCATCCACTACCACGCCCCTGACCAAAACTCACTCCCAGGCATCCTCTTTGACCACTGCCGAAGACCTTGGCAGCAGCTGCTCTTCTAATGCTATTGTCGCCAATGGCAAGGATGTTGAGATACTTTTGCCTACCAGCAGCTAGTGCCTAGGAGGGAGTCTCTGTGTTTGACATTCCATCAGATTTCGTCCAGGAGCTCAAGAGTCAAACCATTGAGTCAGATCATGTTATTTATTTTGATCTTAGCTGAAACCGTCTGTATAATACATTTAGTGTGTTTCACCTTTTTGTATTTTATAAGTAGAAACTAAGTAGTTTGGAATTTTATGATTCCCATCTTTGTGCTAAAGCTAGAAGGGCACCTCAAAGACACCCAAGCTTCACAGTCACCATCACGTTATGATGGAGAAAGCTAACTGAGTACCAGGTGGTGATTTGCTGTCTGTCTGGGGACTCGAATCACTCAACACTCATTTTGAATTATGCGGAAGTGGTTCATGCAGATTTTTTATTCCAGATGAACATGTTTTAAAAGTGCCTGAAATTAGACTGCCATATGAATGTGATTCTGCAGCAAAAGCACAGAATGGATCATTTAACTGCAAAAAAAATGAGATCCTCTGTGAACTCTGAATGTTAAAAACCAACACTGCAAAAAAAAAAAAAAACCAACACTGCTTTTAATCCTCTTTTACTGTTTTAATACAAGCTTTGTGTTCAGAAATAAGGCTGCATAAGTAGAATGGGAATGCTAAAGGTGAATGAAAACTCACCACAAAGTGAGCTTTATAGAGCCCTTGAGAAGCCCTCCTGAACATTAAGCAGTTGGGGTGCTGATTTTCTTGTACTTTGGAAAAATCTCATCACTCCCAGTTTCCTGCATAAGTTCTTGAATAGAATGAAATCACATCTCCTTCAAAAATGTCTTCAGGCATCTACTGTTGTGTAAGGAACTTCTGATTCCGATTGCTATTACTTGAATAGGAAATGGTTACTCATTCTGTATAAAAGTTTTGCAACAGAATGAGATCTTTATTCTGTAATCAAAAAGCAATAACTTAAAGTTCACCCTCTTTGTAATATTATAAGTCAGAATTAAACAGGTTTTAGCAAATTGTTACACACTTATTCTCCAGGCTGCCAGCACTTGGTGTCCGTATCTGTGGAACCAAATTAACTTTTACCTAAATGAAAGTATACCTATATCTGTATAGATACACACCCCTTTACGTGTTTAACATACACACACTTAAAAACATAAATATTAGTGTGATTGTATCTTTGGAGTTTGCAATATAGTGTAAAGGATGAGTAGAAATGCATGTTAAGATTACCTACCAAAGCAACTAGACGTAGCTGGGACCCAATCAAAGAAGGAATCTTGTCCATAGGGAGGGGGAAATTTCACATGACATCAGGTCTTCAGCATCATGAAGACAAGGCCAAACCAACCCAGTGTCACAAAGCTCAACTGGTTATATAAATGAGAAAAACAAATCAGTCACTCACTCAAATGACGTATAACAGCTGGGAGCAGTGAGAGCCCTAGCAAAGGGAAGTGCCCATGCCCTGCTGAAAAGGGCACCTCCTGTGCCGCTTCAGCTGCTTGTTGCTGTGCAAGAATGCTAGACCAGGATTACCAGCTCCTGAGATTTTTATGAAATCCAAATTTTCATGAGAAACATTCTCATTTTTAAATATCAAGAACTGATCAAAATATTTTTAAATACTGCTAAACATTTCTGCAGCTGGATTTAGCTCACAAGCTGCCAAGCTGCAGCCTCTTTAATTCTAGAAACTTCTGTCATTTCCATCACAGTGAGTTTGCGCAGACAAAAGCCTCCAAGCTTTCCAACTTGTTGGCTAGCACAACCAACAAACTTCCTAGAGTATAATGACTGTCCACCTCAGACATGGTGGTTACCTGATTCTGTGTCCACAAGGATGGAGAGATCTCACATACATTCTTCTAGTCAACACTTACCCAGCAGCCAGGGCTTCCCTGGTGGCTCAGTTGGTAAAGAATCTGCCTGCAATGTGGGAGACCTGGGTTCGATCCCTGGGTTGGGAAGATCCCCTGAAAGAGCATGGCAACCCACTCCAGTATTCTTGCCTGGAGAATCCCCTTGGACAGAAGTGCCTGGCGGGCTACAGTCAATGGGGTCACAAAAGAGTCGGACTCAACTAAGTGACTTAAGAACACAGCATGACCTCCTGTTATGATTTAAACCTATTTCCTCATAACCCAGTATGAGTTGATGGGAGAAAAGCAGGTGATGGAAATCAAGATAAATCACTCTGGAGTACACTGGTGTCTGCACAGCTTATGGTTTGACTAAAGCCAATACATAAAAACAAAAAAAAAAAAAAATGAAAATACTGTTAATGCCCTAGCATGTCTACCAAATGATAAAGAGGTTATCTTAAACCTCCCAGAGCACTCATGCATTAAATTTTATTCCCATGCATTGTCACATGAACTGGAACTTTTCTAAACAGGAAAGGGGGCTATAATCCCAGAGTATTGTTACCTCTCTTGCTTTAAATGGTAATCTTACAAGTTGCATTGTGCTCTTCTTTTGTTTTGGCATAGATATATATATAGAGAGAGATACTATAAGGAAGTTTATTTCTTAGAAAGTGCACTGAATAATGTATTACTTTTACAGTGTAATATGGGGGTGGGGGAAGCGCAAAAGAAATGTGTATTTTTGCTAGTTGCCTATCTTCTGAGATAAACAAGCACAATACTGCAATGGATCAAATAATCCAGTTAGGTATTATAGATTAGTATTTAAGTTTGCCGTAGACTGTGTGTGTGTGTGCTAAGTGAGAGTTCCATGATTCACAATTCTGGTCTTAACCCATGTTGTGAGAGCTGTTCCTGGTCAACAGGTCATAATGATGTGCAGCACATAGCACAAGCACTAACTAGTTATTAACATCTGTAAAACCAAATGTACCGTGCAGAAGTCTTCATCCACTTTTATAGCAGACTACATTAAAACAACTTAAATCATACTGTCTGGGCAAAAAGTCTTGTTTGTACCAAGTGAAGAATTTGCACAATGGGGCCCATTTTGTTGGGGAAGGAGCAGGTTGGTAAAAAGGGACCACTGGCTCCTGGCTTTAAAAAAAACAAACGAAGATACACGACCCATCCAGGTTAGACCCGAAAAGGACATGGGACATTGGTTTTCCTTAGAATCTTAGAGCTGAGAGAAGCCTTCACAATAGTCCAGTCTATAATTTTTAAATCATTTTGGGGGTTCTGGACCTTTTGAGAATCTTAAGAATAGCTAGACGCTGTCCCCATAAAAATGTATATGCTCATATGCAAAATTCAGTTGATGGCTTCATTGTGTCCAGAGACCCTGAAAGCCATCCATAAATCATGTACTGTAAGATAAGAATGCCTGATCTTGTCCAGCCCTCTCATTTTACAGATGACTCATGCATCTCTTGTCTGTTAGTCCAGTGCTATTGCTGCTACACTGTTAGCAAATGCAAGTGTAGCCAGATAAAAGCACTTGAAAATCCTTTGATGTACAAAAGATGTTCACACAGCGTGGTTGTTTACATATCTACATTCCTAGCATTTAAGCCAATTACTGGTTATATCCATTTTTCAGCAAGTACTTCTTATAGCCATTTTTTCCATAATGGCCTGCGCTCACTGTCAGCAATGCTTCCTTGTCAATTTGTGTGTATATATATGTAAGAGACGCTGGTTCGATCCCTGGGTCGGGAAGATCCCCTGGAAGAGGACATGACAGCCCCCTCCTGTATTCTTGCCTGGAGAATCCCATGGACCAGGGAGCCTGGCAGGCTACAGTCCATGGGGTCGCAAAGAGTCAGACATGACTGAAGCAACTTAGCACGCATATGTAATTTATAAAGAGTACTTCTGATGCTTGGCTCTTGAAACAGAATTTCAAATGTCTTTTGAAAAATCCTACTTCAAAATAGTTCATGTTTTCATAATGCATCAGAGGTAGGAAATGAGCATCATTTGTTCCCCAAGAATAATTTTAATTTAGTTGCTATAAAACTAGTTGAGAAAACCTGAGAGCCTGTCCACCTATTTGCTCACATATCAATGGCCAGTTTACTGGTAAAAGCAAAAGAGGAGAAAGGACACTGGGGTAATGGTTCTTCAACTTTGTTGTACTTACAGGAATCCTGCTTTAAAAAAAAGATTCCTGGGGATTGGGCCCGAAGGCCAGCTGATGTAGGTGATTTGAAGATCACATTTTGAGAAATAGTTCCTCATAACCCTCACTTGTTCTTTCACAAGAACTTACTTGCCTCTAACATAAGGAGATGACTTAAAGCTCTGGAATCTGTTTTGCAAGAATGTCAGTGGTATTCGAAGTCAGGAGTGCCTACTTGGATTCCAAGGACCATGTTAATGATCTCACTCACATCTTCCCTTAGTAATTTGCACAAGGGTTCTTTAAAGTGTTATCCCCGGTGTACACATGAGGTAGTGGTTGAAGACCAGAGATTTGTACCAGGGACCTTAGTAGGTGACAGGGCCTGGATTGAAAACCCAGTGCTTTGCTCCTTCACACTACCTGTTTCCCAAATGAGAATCTCCTGAGTCACTCATTATGCCAGTTCCAGGCCCCTCCCCATAGAGATTCCAATCAGTGGACCAAGGTGGAGCTCAAGATAAGTGTCTGGGCTGCTGCTTAGCATGAAGCAGGTTTACACCTCGCAGGACACCATGCTGCTGCTTTACCAGCCTAACCTAGAGGCATTTATCAGCTCAGGTAAGTGGAACAAAAAACATTAATTCCCCTCAAGCAACTGAGATCTCTTAGATAATTAAGATAGAGACTGAAACCAACATAGCTATTAGAGAAAAACCTCAAGGTACTCACAATTCAGTTGGGGGACACACAATGTTAATATAAAAAGTTACTAGAGATAACTGAATAATGCAGGTGGGGTGAAAATGCCATATAGGGTCACTAAAGGTGTTCCTAGCAAAAACAGCTTCTTGTGGGTGGAAAAAGTTAACTAGAGAAGAAGCAAAATGTCTTTTCTCCTCTCTCCAAAGCATTATTTACCTGGACTTCCACACTATCTCCCTGTGTTTCCAATATGTTTCAGTTGGCTTGGCTTGGTCTTCGGATGAAAGCTGAGTCCTGTTTCAAGGAGACTGACAGAGCTCCCAGGCCACAGCAGTCTGCAAAAACATCCTCAAGTAACCTGTAGAGGAGACCCAGGAACGTGTAAAAGCCAAGCTGAGAAAGGACCTTCTGCCAAAATACCACATTACCCATAAATGTCCCCTCCTACCCTCTAAGTCTCCATAAGCAAAAGGGGAATGACAAGGCTTGAAAAGAATCCAGTGGGTCCTGGGATACCTGCAAGTGACTGATTCCCTTGGAGGGATGTGAAAGCAGTTTCTCCTTTTCTCCCAGTGGTGTGAATGTCTGTGCTGCTGTTAGGCTGGAGGGGCACTGGGAAGGTCGCGTGCTCCGCCCACACCACTGAAATGGCTGGCTTGGAAAAGTCACTGGGAAGTGTAGCAGCAAGACTGGCCTTATCCCTGGGGAGTCGCCTACTTAATCTGACAAGAGTCCTACTAATTAACTCAGCATGGCAAACACGCAGGTCCCCCCTTCAGGAATGAAGGATTTATTTTCCTAGCTGCAGGAAATGCTGACAGGAAACAGCTCTTGGCTGTAAGCCCTTTGGAAAGCAATTTGACACCAAGGTCACATCTCCTTTCATGGGCAGTCCACATCCAAAGACTGCTGATACGGAGCATAAAGACCTGGCTCCCTTGTCCCAAATCAAGAGAGCTCTGAAGGGTCATCTGAGCTTCTAAACTCCCTGTAGGGTTGACTGAACCCTCCGTTGAGACTGCTGCAGCTCAACTGTCCCCACCTCCTCTTTTTCCTCCCTCCCCTCTTCCTTCATGTGGATCCCAAGGGTTCTCTCTGATAAGCCTGTGTGTGTTCAGTTGCTCAGTCGTGTCAGACTCTGTGACCCCCAAGGACTGTACATTGCCAGGCTCTTCTGTCCATGGGGAGTCTCAATTCTCCAGGCAAGAATACTGGAGTGGGTTGCCATGCCCTCCTCCAGGGGATCTGCCCAACCCAGGGATCAAACCCAGGTCTCCCGCATTGCAGGCAGATTCTTTACCTTCTGAACCACCAGGGAAGCTCCTGGTAAGCCTCCTGCACCTTCATCTCTCAGACTCTGTTCTTTCTGGTCGTGATTAAGTCCCCTAAATGTGGGCAGACACATTTTCTGAGTATTTGATTTGGTACCAAGCTGTCAATCATGTATATTACGTGTGTTACTTCATTTCATCAACGCAACTACTGAAAGAGGCAGGTTATTCCTACTTGACCCATAAAGTAATGAAGGCCTACTGAGGCCCAGGGCATTGCTCAAGGTCCTACAAATCAGCTGGGCTGAGAGTCAGGGGCACAGCTGGGATTCAAACCTTCATTCATTAGTCCTTCAAGTCCCCTCTCCTTCCAGTGGCCATACTATCGTAGAAAGTATGTAGTACATTTGGGATTTCTAGTGACTTAAGACTGCACTCCCAGTGCAGGGGCCCGGGTTCAATCCTTAGGGAACTAGATCCTGCATGCCACAAGGAAGATTGAAGATCCTGCAACTGAGACCCAATGCAGTAATAAAGTAAATAATAAGTAAATAATTTTTTTTTAAATATGTAATACATTTGGGAAGTTCAGAATATTAGTTTGTGGACAGTAATACACTTAAGTATGAATCCACTGGTTTGTTAGCTTTCTTTTGAGACTTTGAGCTAGGAACAGGACACTGAAAGAGAGGGGGCTTTGGTGGGGAGGAGAGAGAGGGGTGACACAGGGAGTCATCAGATGTTAGAGTGAGAAGGAAGCTTAGAGCCCCGTGACTCTAGCTCCCTTACACTGCAGATGGGGAGAATAAGCCTAGCTCTAAAGAGTCAGTCTGGCTCCCTCTTTCTGCTTCAGCCACCTGCGCCTTCCTGAGCCGACCTGGGACCAGAATTCCTAGCCCAGCCTCGGCTGCTCCCTCAGACACTCTTTCCTCCTCTTGCCTGTTTCTCTACAACGTCTGACCTGTGATCCTGTCCACCCGGGCTTGCCCTCTGCCTGCTGGCCTAGGGCCACCTGCCATCCTGGTTGCCACAAAAATCCTGTCCTCATGTCTGTGAACCGGTTTGACAGCCGAGGTGAGGCTGGGAGTGGGAAGGATCGTGGAGCTTCTACTCCCAGGCCATGCCTCCATCTGTAGCATCCGCTCTGGGAAGCATTTACTCACAAGGCATGACTTCTTCCTCCGGTATGGCCAAGAAGCCACTGAAGCCATGAGCATCTAGCTCTCCCGGCGTATGAATCTGACCTGCCACACCTGCCTGTGGAGGAGACTGCAGCTGAATATTTGGGGACAGACACCTCCTTCCCCTGCTCCTCCTGCCCACCTGAACTCAGACCCATAGCTCTCCCAGGAAGGGGCTTCTGTATTCTCCAAAGACTTCCCCATCTCCCTTCTTTTTTTTTTTTTTTCTTCAGCTAAGACAGCAAAAGAGATGATTTATTGTACACGTTACATTCAGCCACAACTGAGAAGAGAACTAGTCCATAGTTATCACAGGTCCAGGGCAAAGGATCAAAAGGGACGGCTTTGATACGAGCAAGGTAGGTCTCTCAAAGGTGGTCAAGGCGATCAGAATGGCCATAGATGTTCCAGATCCATTGAGAAGTTCTAGATAGTAGGCATGCAGTCCACAATTTGTACCAGCGTCCCTGGCCTCTGGCTTCCCTTGTTTCTGCTTCTGTGGCTTCCATGGGTGTACAAGTTTACTTGGACCTCTGCCTCATCTTTCTTCTTTTGCGCTTCAGCCTGCGCATTCGCTTCTTCCTCCACTTCGCTCTCATGGCACAGAGGTTTCTCAAAAGATGGCGCTAAGGCCGAGAGCCCCATCTCCCTTCTTATAGTGGCCACCCCCAACCCCCAGCCCACCTAACCCAAATCAAAACCTCTCAAGACCATTAGGGCCTCAGGGCAGACAGGGTGTCCTTGGGGTGGCAGACTGGTGGCCACAGCACACAGGCCCCTTCTTCATCCCCAGTGTTTTCTCCTCTCCCAAGTCTTGGTGAGTCAGCACCACAGGGCCACACACAAGGCTCCTATTCAGCGCTCATTTTCCTTCTGCTCTGACTTAGATCTTGGCATCTCTCTCTCTCCCCCTCTCATTCTCTATGTGAGCCTTATTCTCAGCATGGGAAAGCTCTGCTCCCTGCCCTGTGTCTCTTCCATTTCTTCAAATACCGCCCCCTCCCCCCCAACACACACACCCACATTCCTCATCCTCACCTTCTGGGAGTTGTCAGTCCCAGCTGGGTACCAACATGAGGTAGAACAAAGTAGAAATGTTAAACTATTAAATCCTCATTCACATATTTTTAACGGGTGTTTGTTGTTGCTGGCTCTATGCAGACCCTGAGCCACACTGAGGAGATACACGCGCACGCGCACAGACACACACACACACACACACACACACACACACAAATCCCCTGGACATTTGCTGTGCCTGCCTGTCACTGACACAGCCTATGTTTATTAAGCACTGACTCTTTGTGAAGCCTCATGCTAAAGGCTGGAATTTACACTCTGATGAGGGAACAAGCCTTGCCCATGGGACATCCCAGGGCACTGCCAGGCAGCAAGTTCCCCAAATGGGTGGTGGGGCCTCAAGTGCCTAAGGAAGTTCAGGATTTAAATAAACAGAAGGCAGAGGGATACAGGGTTGTACTGATAGCAGTAGATGTATAGGTATGTAGGACCTAGGTATGGGAAGATAGGAGCAGCAGGAAAAGTTCAGAACAAGGATTTGCCATCCTCTGTGTAACCTTGAGCAAGAATTAACATTGCTAGCCTTTATTTCAGCATCACTGTAATGAAGCTATGAGAAACTTCCTTTGAGGTTTTCTGACAACTAAGTGAGATAAAGCGCGAAAGTACGTAGGGCATGGTGAGTGCAGGCAGATTATCTGCAACCGTTGGGGTATGGATTTCCTTGCTGGCTCAGACAGTAAAGCGTCTGCCTACAATGCGGGGAGGCCCAGGTTGGATCCCTGGGAGATCCTCTGGAGAAGGAAATGGCAACCCACTCCAGTACTCTTGCCTGGAAAATCCCATAGACGGAGGAGCCTGGTAGGCTACAGTCCATGGGGTCACAAAGAGTTGGACACGACTGAGCAACCGGCGAAAGGGCCTAGAAGGCAAGCTGAGAGGTTGCCACGGGCAGCCTGGCTCTTCATCGGGAAGCTGAATCGCTAGCGCCCCCTGGTGTTTCAGACGCTAAGATTCTCGCTGCACCCAAGTCTGGCCGCACACCCACTTCCCTAGGAAAGGAGGGGTCAGCGGTCTGGAAGCGACCCTTCCGACTGGCTGGCGTGGGCAGGGTTGTGTCCCTTCCCCACATGCGCGCCCTGCCGCCTCCTGCAGCTCAATCACCAGTCCCCGCCTTAGGCGTGGAAGCCCAAATTCCTAGAAGGGTAGCCAACAACAGAAATTGCCTCCTAGGGCTGCTGTGTGCCTTAACTGAGAAACTCTTTAAGACTCCAAAACAGTTAAGGCATAAGAAAGCACTCGAAAGGGCTCGGTAGTAAAGAACCTGCTTGCCCATGCAGGCGACGCGAGTTTGATCCCTAGGTAAGGAAGATCCCCTAGAGAAGGCAATGGTAACCCACTCCAGTATTCTTGCCTGGAAAATCCCATGGACAGAGGAGCTTGGCAGGTTACAGTCCATGGGGTTGCAAAAGAGGTGGACACAACTTAGCGACCCACAACACACAAAGCACTCAGAAAGGAAAGTTCCCAGTATTATGTAGCTCCTAATGGTACATATACACATGTTAGTTGCTCAGTCATGTGTTACTCCATGAGACCCCATGGACTGTAGCCCACCAGGTTCCTCTGTCCACAGGATTCTCCAGGCAGAAATACTGGAGTGGGCTGCCAGTCCCTTCTCCAGGGGATCGTGCCCACCCAGGGATGGAATCTGGGTCTCCTGCATTGTGGGCAGACTCTTTACAATCTGCGTGACCAAGGTGGCTCCTAATAGTAGGTGATCTCCTACTCCTAATTACCTCCTAATAATACTAATAATACCTCCTAATAGTAGGTGATCCATAACTATTTGTTACACAGGGGTCAGGATGACTCTATCAATACATATTTGTATATTCATTTGTCCATTTAATTATGCTTCAGAAATGTCTTGCTCCTCTATACAGTTTATGCTGGGGATGGGTGGGGGGAAATAAACCTTATTAAGGCAAACAAATGCGCAAGAGCCAGCACTCTGTGGGAGGAAAACAAAGAGATTTCATTTGTTCAAACATCTACCACTAGCTCCTACTAGGTAGAACTCACTGACTTAGGCACTGGGATAGAGAAATAATGACGTTTACAAGGCCTTAGGGGTTTAAAATGATGGTGGGAGAGACAGTAAAACATGGTATCATGCGGACTATGATAAAAATAGGAAGCCGCTCTCAAGTCTTTCCAGAGGGACCACATTCCATGGAATGTGTATCTCGCGGGGCCTCTCACCTTCTGAGATAGCACACGCTCTTCTACGGAGTGTGTCTCTCAGTAAATCTATGTCTTACCTCTCACTTCGCCTCTTGCCGAATTTCTTCTGTATGAGAAATAAAGAATCTGAACTTCAGGAAGTCCTGACGCTGGTTTCACTTGCTCCTAGAGTGCTGACCCTGCCACTGGCTGGCACTTCAGACCTGCACTCTTGTGAAATGCTCTGCTCAACACTTCAGCTCCGTGGCCCAGGTGCAGGGACGCCTCCCACCACACATACACCATGATGCAAGATGGCGGCAGGAGGCCACGTGCAGAGACGTGCACCCCGGCACTGCGAGATCTCCAGTGGGTTCTGGGAGAGCCCAGCTGCACCAGACTTGCGAGAACTCTCCCCTCTCTCCTGACAAGATCCTTATAAATCAGCCCTGCTGAGGGCCTTTCAGGAAGATCTTGTACCCAGGAGCACTAGCTCACAACTCTCCATTCTTTGCTCAAAGAATAAAGCTTGAAAAATAAATAAAATAAAAATACGATAGGCTGTATTGACACAATTAATCCCCAGGGGAGTCAGGAATGGACTCATAGAGGAAATGACACTTGTCCTGGTCTTGAAGGAGGGGTAGCTGCTCCCAGGAGAAGTCAGTGAAGAGTATCCCAGGTAATGAGAACAACATACGCAATGCACCAAGTTGCCAGCCTGCATGGTGGGAACTCTGGAGTAGAAGTGCGGATCTGGAAAAGTAAATGAGTTCAGGAAAAGGCAAGATCTGCCAAGGGAAAGAATTTCGACTCTGGGATTTCCCTGGTGACTCAGACGGTAAAGCATCTGCCTACAGTGCAGGAGACCCAGGTTGGATCTCTGAGTCAGAAAGATACTCTGGAGAAGGAAATGGCAACCCACTCCAGTACTCTTGCCCAGAAAATCCGTTGGATGGAGGAGCCTGGTAGGTTACAGTCTATGGGGTCGAAAAGAGTCAGACACAACTGAGCGACTTCGCTTCACTTTGGTCAGCCACAGGGAGCCTGAACTGAAGCAGCATCTTGAGCAGAGGCAGATTTACCATGAAGTTAAGCTTCAAGGACTATCATTGGTACAGCCCCCTCCAGACCTAGAGAGCCCAAGCAATGTGTTCATATGGTCAAATGTTTTTATAAAATTTGCTAAAGTAAGATATTTTAATTGTAGTCAGTTAAGACTGCTGTCTCTTTTTACTCTGGCATCTATATCACACTTTCCTGTATATTGGGTAATCTTGGAGTGGTGATCAAAGCATTTTGGGAATTCAGCTAAAGGTAAGTTGAATAACGGGTTATGTTTGAGTAAAATATATTTATGTGGTTTGCAGTCACTTTCATGTATGGTTGAGTTTTTGCTAGTTATCCCAGTGCAGGAATGGCTTCCAGGAGTGGTCTTATCACTGTGCTTCCTCACCTTGCAGGCATAATGACATGAAGGAGGAGCATCAAAGGTTATATTGCTGTGGGTCTCCCACGTTGTCGGCAGATTCTTTCCCGTCTGTGCCACCAGGAAAGCCCATATCTTATAGCACCTGACTCTAAAAGTAAAATCTGAAATGGAGGACAATGTTTTAAATGTATGAAGTCAGAGTTGGTCTCTAGAAAATTCCTCCAGTTATTGGATATGTAAAATTATAGATGGGCAATTAGTATCTCATCAATGCTAGTCAAAACAAAATTTCCCTTTTGTCAGGAAAATATTCAATAATGCAGTATATACAACTAAAAATACATCATAAATATGAAGATATAATTAGAGTATGGAAACAAAATTTGTTTTTTAAATTTTTAGAGAATTCTGCTTCTGACCAAGATGGAATAATAGCAACTATTAATTATTTTCCATCTAAAACAACTAAACACTGGGCAAAACATATCAAACAATAATTTTCAAGAGATTGGCTATCAGGCGACAAAGAATAGAGATGGAAAACAAATGAAGTGAGTCCTCTGATTGACTGAGCAGTGAAAAGGGGATCAAGGTATGCCTGGCAATCTCCCTAAGTAGAGGAGATGAAGCTGATCGCTGGGAGAGAAGATAAGACAGCTGCAATGAGAGGGATGTCCAGAGATCTTCAAAGGCTTTCTCTGGATCTTCAACTGAGTACTAATCAATATATGGATGTGAGGAAAGGACCAAAAGCCAATGAGAGAACCACCCAAAGGATCAGAGAGAACAATACTCAGAGCTCTGAAGAGACTGTGAGTAGTTTTTGTTCTCACTAACCAGAATGACAAATCTCATAATTCATGAAACACGAGATAGAGTATTCAATTAGAAGGTTTTCGTCTCTATAGTGGGCCAAAATTAGCCCTAGACTAAATGTTGTTCTGCTCCTGCCTTAAAAATTTACAAGAAAGACTCAAAAGGGTAAACTATTTCTAAACAACTATGTCCCAGAACAAAGCTCAAGAATTTGTATAGGAAAGCAAAAATACCTGCACCCAAAAAGCTAAAATCACAATAAAAAAGCATCTAATCAAAAATTACCAGGCACACAAAGAAACATAAAAATTCGGACCATAACTAAGAGAAAAAACAATCAACTGGAAATTAATCAAAAATGACATGATGGTAGCCCTGGTAGTCCTGTGATTTGGACTCTGAGCTTCCACAGCAAAGGGCACAGTTTCAGTCCCTGGTCAGGGAACTAAGATCCCGCATGCTGCAAGATGCAGCCAAAAAAATCTGGGCTTCCATGGTGGCTCAGTGATACAGAATCTGCCTGCCAGTGCAGGAGATGCAGGAGACATGGGTTCAGTCTCTGGGTCGGGAAGGTCCCCTGGAGAAGGGAATGACAACCCAATCCAATATTCTTGCCTGGATAATCTCATGGACAGAGAAACCCAGCAGGCTGGCTTCGCAGCCTGCTGCAAACCAAAGTCCATGGGGTTGCAAAGAGTCAGACACAACTGAGTGAACACACTTATCATATGAAACAGCTATTATTACTGTATTCCTTATGTTTAAGAAGACAGAGGAAAGATTGAGTTTGTTAATTTGAGACATGAAAGATAAAGAAAAGGCCTACCTCAAACTTCTAGAAATGAAAACCACACTATCTAAGATGAAAAAAAAAAAAAACACTAGATGGTAGTAATAGCAGATTACACACTATGGAAGAAATACTTGGAAAAAATAGCAATAAAAAATTAATAATGAAACATAAAACATAAAAAAAGATTTTTAACAATGAACAGAACATTAATGTGTTTTGGTACAAATTAAAGTTACATAATATAAATGTAATTGAAGTCCCTGAAGGAAAATATTTTAACAAATAATAGCCAATTTTTTTCAAATATGGTAAAAATGAGAAACCCCAAGCACAGGATACATGAAGGAAACTACACACAAGAACATCATATCAAATTGTTTAAAACAAAGAAAAAATCTTCAAAACAAGGAGAAGGAAAAGACCATATTCTATGCAGATGAACAAGGATAAGAATTACAGCAGAATTCTCTTTGATAACAATACAATCCTGAAGACAGTGGAGTGATAGCTTTAGAGTACTGAGGAAAAAACTGTCAACCTAGAATTCTATACCTGGTTAAAAAAAAAATACCTTTCAAAACAAAGGCAAAATAAGAGACTTTTCTCAAATATGCACAATCTGAAAGAACTCATCACCAGCAAATCTGCAATACAGAAATACAAATTCCTTTAGCTATACAAGGCAAAAGGGAATGAAGAGCACTAGAAATGGTAACTATGTGGGTAAATTTGAAATATTCTTCTTCTTATTCTTTAAATCTCTTTAAAATTTATAACAATGCATTGTAGGGTTTGTAAAACATGCAGAAGTAAAATGTATAACAGCAATAGCACAAAGACTGAGAGGAGAAAGTAGGATTCTTATATGATGTGTGAATCAGTACGATACATGGAGGAAGTACGTGATAAGTTAAAGCAATCTCTAAGATTGCTTTATATGATGTGTGAATCAGTACGATACATGGAGGAAGTACGTGATAAGTTAAAGCAATCTCTAAGAAGCAAAACAAGATGAACGAGATAAAAATGGAATCATAGCAACTGGAGAGACACTGCGCTGACAAGATCAGTCATGGAGGTACGGGCACAGATGCTGCTCGGCATGTGGGACATCAGAACCATGCAAGCCCTAGACTTCCATTACCAATGGTCTCAGTCCCAGGGGATCAGAAAATTTCCACCCCACCGAGGATGTCATCCAGAACTTTGGGCCTTTGGAAAGGGAGAACAGGCTGAAGAGGAAGGATAAATCCAAACCAAGACTAAAGGACAACTGACGGCCGTGAAGAACACCGTGAAGATGAGATCACTCATCATATAAAGGAGACTGAGCAGCACAAGCAAGGAATAAAGAGACTAAAACATGACGATGATGATGAGGAAGAATACACAGTTCCCCACAAAAGGGCTACACATCACTGCCCACTTCTATGTAGACATAGTTCTGGTCTCATTAATATCTTTCTCTGTGCTGCCAACAGATTATAATAACTTGTCATCAGCGGGAAAAAAGGTAATTATAAAAAATAGCCCAAAAAGAAAAAGGGGAGAGGAGAGAGAAGAAGAGATGATAGACAAATAGTAAGATTGTTGATTGAAAACCAACCATCTCAACAACCACATGAAATGGAAATGATCTAAACAATCTAATTAAAGGAAGAGATTGCCTATAAAAAAGCAAGACCCAAATATATGCTGCCTACAAGAAATCCGCTTTATACACAGACAAAAATAAGGTAAATTGTTACAGAAGTCTCCAACCAAATGGAGCACAATCCATGTTTTACTTTTAGTGCACACAGAACATATATTATGATAGACCATTAAAATGTCTCAATGCGTTTAAAAGAATTTAAATCACACAGAGCATATTTTCTGACTATGATGGAATTAAATTAGAAGTTAATAACAGAGGGAGTTCCTTGGTGAACTAATGGTTAGGATTCTGGGATTTCACTGCCGTGTCTGGGTTCAGTCCCTGGTTGGGGAACTGAGATCCCACGTGCCAGGCAGCATGGCAAAAATAATAATAATAATAACAGAAAGATCTCTGGAGAATCCCCAAATATTTGGAAGATAACACAATTCTAAATAACCCATAGGTCAATAAGGAAATCCGAGAAAATTAGAAAATATTTGTACATAAATGAGAATGAAAACACAACATATCAATTCTTGTGGGATACAGATAAGGCAGTATGTAGAGAGAAATTTATAATATTAAATGTCTACATTTTAAAAAAGGATTCAAGTCAGTTAAGTAGAAATACATAAGCAGAGGAAAAGGAATCACAGAAATCAATGAAATGGAAAACAAAAACAATAGAGAAAAATCAATGAAACCAAAAGCTGGTTCTTTAAGATCAATAAATTGACAAAACTCTAACCAGAGTAATTAGGAATAAAACAGAAAAGACACAAATGGCTAACGTCAGGAAAGAGAGATGCCATCATTACAGACTGCACAGATTTTAAAAGGAGAATAAGGAATATTACAAATTTTATATCAATAAATTTAATAACATATGAAATGACCAAATTTCTTGAAAGACACAAATTAGACACAAATTACGTAAAGAAGAAATAGGTAACCTGAACAGCTCCACACCTATGAATGAAACTGATTTCTTAGTTTAAAGCTTTTCTTCAAAAGAAACTCAAGGCCCAGATAGTTTCATTTATGAATCCTACAAACATTTAAAGAGACAAAATACTAATTGTACAGAAATTTCTCCAAAATATTGATGAGATAAACCACTTTCCAACTCATTCTACGAGACCAAGCAATAACATGACAAAGAAAGCTACAAACCAACTTCCGTCATGAACAAACATTCAAAAAAAACTTAATAAAATTTTATCAAATCAAATCTAATAGTGTATAAAAATATAATACATAATAACCAAACAACCATAATGAGGTGTATCTCAGAAATGTAAGATTGGTTTAACATTTGAAAACCAAACAATGTAATTCACCATATTAACAGTTCAAAAAATAAAAACTATATGATCAATGTCAATATTCCCAGGTGGTACAATTCTGGTGATAACTGATTCCACCAATGAAAGAATTTCCTGATCAACATCATTGAAGATTACTTAAAATTTTCAAAGGCTTATGAGCCCAAGTTTGTTGCTGAATATATTTATTGAATGTATCTTCTGGAAACGTAAGTTTAATACAGTTTACTCTCAATGAAAAAAACAGATTTTTGAAATGTATCTGTTGTATTGATAATTATAAATAAATAAATCCAATGTCTCATGCAATTGGTTACTCTTTAAATGTAATCATGTCAAAGCATTTGGTTTTGAGGAAAATAAATGCAGATTTTTAGTGAAAAATAGATTCAGAAAAAAGCATCTAACAAAACCCAACACCCATTTGAGATAAAAACTCAGCAAACTAGAAATAGAAGGGAACTTCCTTAATCTAATAGTGGACATCCAAGAAAAAACCTACAACTTACATCAAATTTAATCATAAAAGACTAAATACTTTTCCCCAAGATTAGGAATATGTCTAGACCTTTAGGCTCAGGTGGTAAAGAATCTGCCTGTGATGAGGGAGACCTGGGTTCAATCCCTGGGTCAGGAGAAGGAATAGGCTACCCACTCCAGTATTCTTGCTTGGAGAATTCCATGGACAGAGGAGCCTGGTGGGCTATAGTCCATGTGGTCGCAAAGAATCAGACACAACTGAGTGACTAACATTTTCACTTTCACTTTTTCAAGATTAGGAATAGGGCAAGAGTGCCTCCGTTTACCACTTTTCTATTCAAATATTATATTGGAGGAATTAGCCAGTACAGTAAAGCAAGAAAAAGACATAAATGCATTCAACTTAGAAGGGAAGAAGTAAAACTGTATTTATTTGTAGAAAACGTAATTGTCTAAGTAGAAAATCTAATGAATTCTATTTTTTTTTTAAAAGTTACCAGAGGGACTTTCCTGGTGGTCCAGTGGTTAAGACTCTGTGCTTCCACTGAAGCGGGTATGAGTTTGATCCCTGGTAAGGAAATTTAGATCCGACATGACGTGCAATCCCACTCCCTAAAAAGCTACCAGAACTAATCAGTGAATTTAGCAAGATTACAAAATAGATCATTTGTCTTCATACTAGCAATGGAGATAGTAATGAATAAATAGTACCATTTATAATAGCATCAACAATATGAAATACTTAAGGATAAATCTGACCAAAAAATGTGCAATACTCACACACTGAAAATGACAAAACATTGTTGGGAGAAACTGAAAAAGAAATCGAAGACATATGATTCCCTGTATTTGTTGCAGCATTAGTTACAATAGCCAAATACTGTATGATCTCACTTATATGTGGAATCTAAAATCAAAACTAATGAATAAACACGAGAAAACTGAAACAGAGTCACCGGTACAGAGAACAAATGGGTGGTTGCCAGAGGGGAGAGGAATGGGGGAAGGGGAGAAATAGGTGAGGGAGATTAAGAGGCATCAACGTTCAGTTACAACATAAACAAGTGTGGATATGAAACATACAGTTGGGAATATAGTCAGTAATTATGCCATATCTTTATATGGTGACAGATGCTAACTAGACTCACCATGGTGACCATTTTCCAATGCATAGAAATACTGAATCACTGTGTTGTGCACCAGGAGCTAATACAGTATTGTAGGTCAGCTGTACTTCAAAAGCAAACAAACAGATCCATAGAAAGAGAGATCAGACTTGTGGCTACCAGATGGGGATGGTGGAAGGAATTAGATCAGGTGGTAAAAAGGTACAAACTTCCAATAAATACTAGGGGTGTAATATACAACATAATAAATTAATACTGTGGTATGTTATATATGCAAGTTGTTTACAGAGTAAGTACTAAGAGGTCTCATCACTAGGAAAAATTTTTTTTCTCTATTTCTTTAATTTTGTGTCTGTATGAGATGATGGATGCTCATTAAACTTACTGTGGTAATCATTTCATGATGTATGTAAGTCAAATCATTATGCTGTACACCTTAAACTTATACAATGCTATATGCCAATTATATCTCAATGAAACTGGAATTTTTATATGTAGTGTGAAATATGGATCAAATTTGGGCTTCCCAGGTGAAACTAGTGGTAAAGAACCTGCCTGCCAATGCAGGACATGTAAGAGACGCAGGTTCGATTCCTGGGTTGGGAAAATCGCCCGGAGGAGGGCATGGCAACCTACTCCAATATTCTTGCCTGGAGAATCCCATGGACAGCGGAGCCTGGTGGGCTACAGTCCATGGGGTCACAAAGAGTCAGACATGACTGAGTGGCTAACACTTTCACTTCTTTTTCATCCAAGTCTGGAGCCAACGGGCTGCTGGGTGGGGGCAGGTCCCAGCACTAATAAGCTAGGAGAATTCCAAAATGGTGCTTGCCAACTCCAGTGTCCTTGTAACAGAATGAGCTCCCCAAAACACCTGCCACAGTGTCCGCGTCCCCAGAGTGAGCTCCAGTTCCCTCCTGCCTCTCCAGGAGGGAGGCTCAGCAGGAAGCTCTCCAAGACCAGCAAGTGTGTCTAACTCAGGCTTCTTCCAAATGACCACTTCTGCTCTTGGTCTCAGAGTGTGTGAGACATTGTGTGTGCTCTTTAAGAGAGAATTCTCTGTTACCCGCTGACTCTCCCCAAAGCAAGCCCCACTGACATTCAAAGCCAAATGTTCCAGGGGGTTCATCTTCCCAGTGGAGGACCCCCAGGCTGAGGAGCCTGATACTGTGCTTGGACCCCTCATTCCTTAGAGAGAAACTCTGCAGTTGTGATTATCTTCCTACTTGTGGGTCACCAACCTGGGGGTGTGGGTCTTGACTATACTGTGTCTCTGCCCCTTTTACCCACCTGGTTGTGGTTCCCTCTTTATACCTTTAGTTGCAGAAGATTTTTTTTGCCAGTCTTCAGGTCGTTCTCATCAACGGTTGTTCTGTAAATAGTTTTAATTTTGGTATGCCCAGAGGAAGAGGTGAGCTTAGGGTCTTCCTACTTTACCATCTGGTCTACACCCCTCAGAGCATTTTTAACAACACCTGCCCTGGGGAGAAACTGTTTCACTTGAGCCTAAACTATTGGTGTTTTTTGAAGCCTAACTGAACAGAGGAAAGGGAAATATGCATGCAGGAAAAATGGATAGAACTGCAAAGAGAAATAGATGGAGATGGATCCACCATTACGGAAGACTTCAAACACCTCTCTACCAGAAAATGGCCAAATCTAGCAGGCAGAAAATCAGTAAGAATATAACTGAATTCAGCCTGCAGTCAGACTCTTCTCCCCAGATGTCTGCCTTTATCACACTGCTCCATCATTAATAACCTTCATTAGTTTCCCACTGCCTGAATGGTGACACAGAAACTCCTGAGCATATCCAGTGGGGGTTTCTCCGATAGCTCAGGGAAGAGGGTCTAAGGACTGCTAGAGGGTAGAGGCTCTGGGAACAGAACAGCATATGGGAGAGACATTGAAAGAAAACCACATAATAAAATCTGAAGCACAAAAGTATGCAAGATGACTCAAAAAATGACAGTGGTATCTGGGTCATTTGGGAGACTGAAGCCCAAAAACTATTTGTCTAGTGGACCAACAATGCTCATTATTTGGGTGACAGGATGGCAGCCTTTGTGGTTTGCATAGCATTCTGTGGATGGAAACATCTCTACTGAAACTGAATGCCCCAAACCTAATTTCTGAAGTCAGGAATCTGCCCTCAAGGTGTATCCCTTGTCCAATTGGGTATTTTGGCCTGACTATGGCAATGAGAGAAATCAAAGTGGATATCAAACTTACTAAATCGCAGACTGTTATCATTCACAGTGGAAACTCAGGCTGATATGCAGGGGCAAGAGGGAGACTTCATCAGAAAGAAAGAGCTCTGATTCTGGAATAATCTACAGTCATCCAACAACCATTTACTATGCATTTGGTATTTTAGGGTTTGTGACACTTAGCTGTCTAGGAAAAATGAGAGAGGCAACTGTCCCACTACTCAATGATTCTGCACCATGGGATGGGAGCACAGTGTTCTGCACATTAACTTCACAGGTACAATGACCAGAGGAATGATGTGATCATGCTGATGTGGACTGTGAAGGGTCGAAAGGGTAGATGATTGAGGGTGAGGGGAAGACAAGGGTATAGTGACAAATGTGACCAGAGAACTCAACAGAGATGTTTCAAAGCTAGGGATTTTTAATTGGGAATCTAGAATCACAGTAATGGATGAAATCACTATGGTGGCAAAGAGGTTCATAATAATACTAAGATGTTATTTGACCTTCTCACACTCATTCTTTCTTGAGTGTACAGTGGAGTTTTCCAGAGGCTATAAGACATGCAATATCACAACTGCTTGAATGTAGAAGCAAATATGAGAATCCTGCTATTAAGCCAGATCTTAAAGACAGTTGCAGAAATGTTACATAATACCATTCTTCTAACTGTTTTTGTTTTGAAAATTATATTGGGTTGGCCCCAAAGTTCATTCGGGTTTTTCCGTAACATCTTATGGAAAATCCCAAATGAAATTTTTGGCCAACCCAATAGTTATTTTTCATAAAAACATGACATTAATATTAGCAAGTATTGGGTTTATTATTAATTTTAAATTAATTAAAATATATAAATATTGCAATCATTTAAAATAAACTTTATTTTTAGAAGTTTTATAGTTGTAGAAAAATTACAAAGATAGTACAGAGTGCCCATATACCTCACACTCAGATTCCCCTATTATTAACATCTTACATTACAAATGTGTGATGCATTTGTCAAAATTAATGAACTAGTATCAACACATTATTATTATTTACTCAAAATCCATACCTTATACCTTATTAAAATTTCTTCAGTTTTCCCCTAATGTCCTTTATTTTTTCCAGGATCCCAACCAGGATACAACATTAAACTTTGTTGTCATGACTTCTTAGGTACATCTTGGCCATGACAGTTTGTTGGATGTTCCTTGGTTTTTGTTTGTTTGTTTACATTTTTTGGCCATGAGACATGTGGAATTTTAGTTCCCCTTCAAAGGATGGAACTTCCCTGCCCCCTGCATTGGAAGCTGGAGGTCTTAACCACTAGACCACCAGGGAAGTCTGGGAAACTTTCCCTGTTTCTGAATGACCTTGACAGCTGAGGAGTACTTACTGGTCAGGTATGTCGTAGAATGTCCCTCTGATGGAATTGGTCTGATGTTTTTCTTAGAAAGTATGGGGACTTCCCTGGTGGTCCAGTGGCTAAAACTCTGCGCTCCCAATGCAGGGGGCCCGGGTTCCATCCCTGGTCAGAGAACTAGATCTCACACCACATGCTGCAACTAAAGATCCCACATGCCAAATAAATAAATAAACAAGAAAGTGTGGGTTATGGGGAGGAAAACCACAGAGGTGGTGTCATTTTCATCACATGTATCAAGGATACAACTCACAACACAACTTATCACTGTTGATGCCGACCTTGGTACCTGACTGAGGTTCCTCGGGTTTCTCCACTGTAAAGCTACTCCCTCCTCCACGCCCTGTCCCCTAACCCCACACCCCCTCTTTTTTTGTTCTGTACTCTGGAAGGAAGTCACAACCTGCAGCCCACACATAGGAATGGGGAGTTATACTTCACCTCCTTAAAGTGAAAAAAGTGAAAGTGTTAGTCGCTCAGTCCTATCCCAGTCTTTGCCACCACATGGACTGTAGCCCACCAGGCTCCTCTCTCCATGGAATTCTCCAGGCAAGAATACTGGAGTGTGTTGCTATTTCATTCTCCAGGGGATCTTCCCAACCCAGGGATGGAACCTGTGTCTCCTGAATTGCAGGCAGATTCTTTACCATCTTAGCCACCAGGGACACCACCTCCCTTAAGGAAGCAAAGTGAATTATTTGGAATTCTTCTGTGCGGGAGATCTGTCTCTTCTCCCAATATATTTATTTATTCAGTCATTTATTTATATCAGCACGGACTCATCCATATTTATTTTATACTTTGGGATATAATCTAAAACTATTCTGTTGCTCAAATTATCCCGCTTTGGCCACTGGTGAAAGTCGCTCAGTCATGTCCATGGACCATATACAGTCCATGGAATTCTCCAGGCCATAATACTGGAGTGGATAGCCGTTCCCTTCTCCAGGGGAATCGTCCTGGGAATCCAGGGATCCAAACCGGGTCTCCCTCATTGCAGGCGGATTCTTTAGCAACTGAGACGCAAGTGAAACACTTGGCCACTGGGATCACCTTCAATTTGGCTCTTGCGTTCATTTTAATTTTTAATACGCATAGATAGAACTCACATAAATAAAAACTCTTTGGGGTGCTGGATAATTTTGAAGAGTGTAAAGGGATGCTGAGACTCAAAAGGTTTCAAAGAAACACTTTTCTAATGGACCCCCGCCTGACCCCAGCACCGAGGTGTGGGCACGGTTCTTCCTTAGGAAGAGGCTGCAGCCGAGGCCGAGGCAAAGCAGGCCACGCTCCCCGCACCCATGGGGCACCCACTTCTCCGTGCCACCCAGCCCCGCCTAAGGTTTTCTTCCAGTCTGAAACGCACGAGTCTCCACGGAGGCGAAACTCACGCCACCACGCCTTTCCAGAAGACGCCACTGCGGGGCGCACGGCTCCCAGAATGAGTCACCCACCCGAGAGTCAGGAAGGGGCTGCATCTTGGCTCCGGCTCAGTATTTTCCTCCGCGGAGCCCGCGCCCTGGCCTGGCCTGATGGCTCTCATCTCCGCGCCGGGCTGTGTTGGCGCGTCCTCCTGGGCCACATCGGGCGTGCAGGTGTGGCGCCCGCGGAAAAGAGCGCGCCTGCGGCACCGGCTGGGCGCGCAAGGAGGAGCGGGCCGGATCTCCAAACCTCCAAAGCGCACCCGCTAGGTTCTCCACCTACCCCATCCCCGCTGAAAGCAGCCGGACAGCTCCCGGGGCCGCGGCCCTACCGGCCGCCCTCCCCTCGCCGGCCAGGCTGGCTGCGCGTGGCTGGCAGACCCTTTCCTCGGCAAGCGCACACGAGAGACAGAGATAAACGGCTGCAGCTGGAGACCAGACTAATTGATACAATAAGTTCTATAATTGCCTCGAGAATAAGGTAATGATTTGGCAGAGGGAATGCTTTGATCTTATCAGCCAAGAAAGACCTCTCCAAATGAAATTTCAGAGAGGGGGCTGGAGGCCTCTGACTTCAAGTGTGAAATCCAAGGACTACCTGCTTGCCTCCCCTCCTCCCCCATACACCCTGCTCCCTGCCCAGACACCCAGACTTCCCCAGAAAGGATGGAAAGACCCTTCTCAGAAAATGACTGGAGAAGAATATGTATGTGTAGAAGGGGTGGGTTCTGGGCTGTTCAGGAACAGGGGATGGCTGGAATTATTTCTCAAGCCCTAGAGAGGCTGTAAAAGAAAAAAGAGATGGGGGCAGGGAAGAAGAGGAACCGACTGGGATTATGAAAACCCTGATTTGGTTCAAGCCAGATGAGGTTTCTTATACAATGAGGGCTTAATTTGGGCTTTTCAGGCAGGAGGGAGTAACAGAAGTAGGAGAACCTTGGTTCTGCATTCTCCAAGAATCTGCGCGTGTGCAAGAACACGAACACACACACACACACACACACACACACACACACTCTTGCTCTTCGCTGTGGGTGTCCCTGCCTGGCAGAGGCCCCAGCACAAAGAGGATTAGAGAGATGAGCTAATCTGGTTTGTATCCCAGACATGGCCCCAGAAAGGGCCTTGTCTACCCTGATGTTCAAGAGGGTGAAGAAGTGAGGGATCTGCTGGGGGCCTCTGGGGGCCTGCTGGCTGACAGGATCTGAGGCGGCTGGAGTCCTAACTTCAGGGCGAAGTTTAGATAGCAGAGAGGCAGAACCCTCAGAAGACAGGATGGGCCGTGCTACAAGAAACCAGAGATAAAGGCAGAAAGATAAAGGCTGACAGGGGAACTAGATATCTACTGACCAGTGAGGAAACTGAGGCCCGGAGTGGCCAAGTGGCTTACAGAGTCTTGCATATTGTTGAGCTGGCGGGGAAATCTCTGATTTCTTTCAGTGCTCTTGGCATTGACTATGTTGGAGGGACTGCAGAAGAACGTGCGAAGCAGAGGGCAAGAGAGAGACAGACACAAAGAGAAATAAAGATACACACCGAGAAAAACAGAGAGGAACGCAGACACAGAGCGAAAGAGAGAATCAGAAAAGACATAGTAAGAGAGATGAGGCAAGTGAAAGAAGATTAAGAAAGAGACAGTTATACAGATTCTTAGAAAGATGGAGAGACAGAGATATGAAGAGATGAGTGATAGAGATTGGTAGGGAGACAGCTTCCGGCAGAAGAGGGAAGACTGTTAGATATAGACACACAGACAAATGAAGACAAACACCAAGAGGAACAGACACAGTGACAGAAGTATGAGCCAGAGAGAGACAGACCCAGAGAGATGGAGGCTCAGAAAAGAGGCTGGGAGAGAGAGGCAGAGTGAACCGAGGAAGGCAGAGTGGGAGGGAGGCAGAGAGCGGGCTCTGCAAATTGTTCTACTGGAAGCAAATCTCACTTCCAGATTGTTCTGGGGCCCAGAACAGGTGGTTGGGTGAGAAAGAGAGCTCAGTGTAGCCTATCTGATCCAGGGAGATGGGGGCGGGAGGCGATGTGGGACCACCCTCCCTTGGGGTTAGGCTGGTCAGTGACCACCCAGGATCCCAGCAGCACACCCAGTGGCCTCACACAGAACCTGGGCCACCCGCCCAGGATGGCCGTCAGCCCGCCCACCGCCTGGCTCCAGTCTGATTACAGCCAAAGTGCTAAAAGGCTCCAGCCGCCCCCCATGGCCTGCCCCGGCTCCGCCTCCCCAGGCCTCCTCTTCCCCCTTCTCCCTTAGCTCTCTCTTTGCCTTTCTCCAGGCCCCCTAGAGGAGCTGTCTACTCCCCTGTTTGATCACTGGCTGGGAAGAAGAGGGTCTCTAGCCCTGTCCCACCAAGCCCCCTTCCCTGGTTTGGGGCTGGATGCTCCTTCCTCCAAAGCCCTCTTGGCCTGGCCTCTTTGAGACATGTTCCATGCCTCGCCTGGGAGCTCATAAATACCAAGGAGAGGCCGGGTCAGGCTGTGTACAAAGCATAGATCCCCACCCCACACCCCTTAATAGCCCCTGGGTTCTTCCCAAGCTCCCCACTCTTCCCCAGACACCTGCCTGGGGTGGCGGAGAGAAAGAAATGGGAGTGTGTGGGGGGGTGCACCAGGGGCCTGGGTGAACCTGGCCCCATTTCAAATGAGATTTGCCTAGGTTTGCAAAGAAATCTCAGGAAAGGCGTCTCAGGGCCCCTTGTGCAAGCAGCAGGCTCAGGAATTCCTTGACTCCTATCCAAACCTCCCCCCAACCCCTTCTCGGCCTTTCTCTCTGCTCATTACCATCCACACCACCTCCCACCCACAGGGAAAGAGAGAAGGTCATCGCCAAAGGGGCCCAGGGAAGGGGGGCCTTTAAGGGGGGCAGGCCTGGGTGGAGAAAGAGCTGTTTACTCACACCCTAGCTCCCCTTAGCTCATCTCCTCTCCCATCCAAGGGCCAGTCAAAATTTAAAATCATTCAGCCACACACAGCTGAGAATAGTGGCTACTCACTTAGCTCTGAGTGGCCCCCTGAGGGAAGTGGAGCAGGGGGTAAGGTCCAGGGGTGAGGGAGACCCTCTTCTATGGGGCACTCCCTGTAGAGAGGGCAGGAGGCTCTGGTGCACCTTGATGGAGGAGGAAAGTTTGGCTCTGCCAGTCTGGTGGAACCAGGCCGGTAGGAGGCCCCAGGGAATCTAGAGGCCTGGGGGAAGGGGAGGTCAGCAGTGAAAGCCCAGCATCCAAGGCCTCAGATGACTTTATTGTGTTTGCATGAAAATACCCTGGGGGTAAGACCCTTTCACTCCTTCAGTGTCATTTAGGAGGCCCTGGCCAGGCTGGGCACAGCAGGACCTCAGTGAGTGACCTGACTCCAAGCAGGACCCTGCAGAGCAGAACTTGACTCTCAAGCCGGTGACTCCTCCCCTGGCTCCCAGTTTGGCGGAGTAGGGATGGGGGTGGGAGGGAGAAGCAGGTCAGGCGCTAGCCTGAGCCTCTGGCCTTGACCCTCTGCCTGGAAGCCCCACAACAGGCCCTTGCGTGAGGAGCTGAGCTCTCCAGTAGAGTCTAGGACCTTGAGACTGGAAGTTTATTTTGAGATTTGAACTGCAAAGTGGCAGATCCCAGAAAACCTCTTCTCTGACTCCGTATTTGTTCTCTAGTTAAGTGGCTGAGTGCAGCTCTTGCAGTCAGCTGGCTCCTGCAGCCTGGGGTTCCTCCTGGGGAGTTAGGGGCTCAGAGGGGAGGGGGGACAAGAAGGAGCGAAGCCCCATCCTGGTTGTCCACTCTAGGGCAGAGGTAGCCTGTAAGCATTGGGGAAAAGTCTTGTCCCCTCACCCACTTCCCTCCCTCTTGGAGCTGCTGATGTTTCTGGGGCCCCCCTCAGTTCAGCAATATGCTTTAATAGTTGAGCATCTATGTTGTGCCAAGACACGGTCCCACTTGACTATGAAGACAGCTGAAGCCAAAGAAGGGGCCTCGTAAGTGAATTTGGGGCCCATGTGGGCGAGTCCACCCAAGGTTAGGGCTGATGTGGTCATCTCCAGTTCCCCACCCCACAACCTCAGGCCCATATGTAGAAATAAACACAAGGCCAGAGTCACACCCAGGCCTCCGCACACAGGGGAGTCTAGGAGAGGCTGCCAGAGCTCGCAGAGCTTGCAGACTGCTGCCCAGCATCAGGGTGGGGCTGGGCTGGGAGGAGGTGAAAGAACGGTGGAAGGAAAGGGGTCTGGACAGGAAAGAGCCTGGGCCTACTCCTCTTTCACCTGCCCCTCTCAGGGAAGCTCAGTATAGAGTTGGCTGCTTTTCGGGGAAACAGAAGGATGGACTGGAGCTTCCCAGACAGAGAGAGAAGAGAGGGGAAGGGTCCCGTTGGCAGGGAAGAATGTGGCTAGCATGCTAACATGGTCTCTGTATTCACCCCTCGCTCACTCCCATCCAATTCCTGTCCAGCCCCCATTTCCTACCTCCCCCAAGGGTGGGCACCTTCTCTGTTGCATGAGGCTTTGAATGTCCCCTTAATGGGGCCTACCCTGAACAACTCTTGTTTCCCCCTCTACTTATCACTTTCTAACATGCCATATGTTTTACTTATGATGTTTACTGGTTATTGTCGATCTTCTTCCAGTATAAGTGAAACTCCATACAGGCAGACGTTGTCCATTTTGCTTTGTTTCACTGATGTGCCTAGCACAGTCTGGCACATGGTAGGGAATAAATATTTGTTGAATTAATGAACTCACTCCGCCCCCTGCCACAGAAAGTGAGGTGAAGGGGTGAGAGATGGGGAGAGGGGATAAAGGTCTCCCTGAGCCCTTCTCCCGCATGTCTGCCTCTGGGACGCCTGCAGCCTCTCTGCAGCCAGCTGCGCCCTGTCGGCTCACACTCCGGAGTCTCTAACATCGACCCCCCTTCCCCCCCAACCAAGAACTGACAATGAGTTTGGGGTTGAAGGGGCTGGGCAGTTTCCAGCGCGTTGTTTACACCAGGGCTTTATAGTTTAGATAAATCACGGGGAGAGGCATGAAAGACACCTGGGAAAGAGGGGCTAGGCAGGAGAAACTGAGGCTGGAGAAGCCGCTGGGGCCAGACCCCAGGTGTACTCTGGAAGTCGGGAAGATCCAGGGTTTTTCAAAAAGAATTTTTAGGTCTCAGTAAGGGCCACCCTGTCTCCAGAAGCTCTACCTGCCGACCTAAGAAGTGAGGAGGGAAGAAGGGGGTCAGTTTCTACAGCTGCCAGCCCCCCAAACCCTTCACAATTTACCACGCCTCCAGGCTGCTGGGGGGCTGGCGGGGGGCGGGGCGGGGGGAGGAAGGAGGGGAGCAGTGGGGAGGAGGAAGGGTGGAAAGGCGAAGGAGAGAAATGGCTCCGGGGCTCCCACTCTCTCAGCAGGACCCCCACCCTGGCCTCTGGTTCGGGAAAGCCGCCCAGCTGTTTCTGATTCTCTCGTTCTCGCAGCTCCGCCCGAAGGGGTGGGGGACCGAAGTTTCGGGAGAGCTGGGAGAGACTGAGCTGCGCTGAACCCGGGCAGCACAGAGCTAGGGGTTCGCGTCCGGCCCGCTGGTGTGCTTCTTGGCTTTGGTCATCGCCGGCCGGCAGGCGGGATCTGGGTCTAAACGGGGTGTGGGGGTTTGCGGGGGAACCCACGTCTAAACGCTGTGTGTGTGTACCAGGGGCAGCGGGTCGTAGACGAAAGAAGCCCCTACCTGAGGTCGGCTGCTGGTGGCGCCCGCGTTGGCGGGAAAGGGAATCAAGATTCTCCCGCAACTCCCCGCGGCAGAGATTCTACCCATTTCACAGAAGCGCAAGAACCGAGGGAGAACCCGAGGAACCAAGGACCAGAGGACCAAGAACCAGAGGACCAAGTCCTCTGTGGCTCACTCCAGGGTCACTGTAGGTTAGATGACTGTAGGGGAAAGTGTCTGCAGCTCCCCTCCCCCGGGCCCCCTGGCCATCACCCACGGAGGCTGGGGTTGCCGAATGCAGGGCGCTAGGACCCGGTGGCGCGGCGTGGGCAGGGGCTGGGTGCTCGGGGAGCAGAAGGGCGCCACTGCGCCCAGTCAGTCCCGAGCAGGTGGGGGCGCGGCGCGGTGCTAGGGGCGCCGAGGGGCGGAGGCGGCCGCCACACCTAGGGCGCCGCTGAGCGCCGGGAGCTGGCGCGGGCGGAGCCGCCCTCAGGGCCGCGCGTGTCCGGGGCTTCGGCCCCGCCCCGCGCCGTCCAATGAGAGCCCGCGGCCGGAGGGGCTGTCCGCACACTCTGTCCGCAGCCCCACTCCGCGCCGCCGACCCCCTGACACCGCATCCCTGCCCGGGCAGCTCGCCCCAGATCCCGAGTTCAGCGCGGTGTCATCGGCTTCCAGACGCCGCTCCCTGCGCCCCTCTCCCGGACCTGGCGCCCCGGCTCCTGGACTCTAGGTGCCCTTAGGTCCCCGGGCGGCGGCGAGACTTATGGCCCCCCAGGGGGGTGAAGTAGGAGCAGCCTGACTACCCTCAGCCGGTGCCCCGTCCACGCCCCTCCGGGCCGCGTGGCGGGAGTCTTCGGGGAGCTATGCTGAGGCCGGGTGGTGCGGAGGAAGCCGCGCAGCTACCCCTTCGACGCGTCCGCGCCCCTGTCCCCGAGTCCGCTCCCAGATCCACGGCCCCCGACGGCTCTCGGGCTTCGGCCCGCCTAAGTCTTGCCTGCCTTCTGTTGCTGCTACTGCTGCTGACGCTGCCGGCCCGCGTAGACACGTCCTGGTGGTGAGTGTGGCTCTCGGGCTTGGGAGGGTGAGGTACTGGGTTAGAGAGGCCAGACGCGCGCAAAGGGAAGATACAGCTCCCGGCCCCCCGCTGCTCAGGAGACCAGGTTGTCGCTGTAACGGGAATTAGAGACGATCCGGGCTCGACTGTCACTGAAGTCGCCAAGGGGCGCAGGGGCATGGGGAGTGGGTAAGGTGGCGCCGCTCCTTCCCCGTCCGGCGATGAGGGCGCTAGGTGTTTGCAGCAGGGACGCGGGGTAATCGAGGCTTCTCAGACCTCCTCTATTTCAGCTCAGTTCTCGTAGGGCAAAAGCTACCTTACGAGTTTCTCTCAGGATGGATTCAAGGGACCAGTCGCCCATCTGGGGCCGCGGTGGCCGTCCAAGAGAACTCTCTGATCCCCTGAGGTTGTCCCCCGCCTGCCCTCGGGAGGTAGAGAAAGAGGCAGCTGGCAAGCTTGGACGAGCCTCTCGTTGGTCGACCCTCACCCCACCACGCAGTAAGGCTCGGATGAGGCAGGGGTACCCAGTGCAAAGTTTAGAAATGGAATTAAGGCAAAAACTACCCCATTAACTCCCACAACTGAAACAAACAGATTACTTGGGTTTGCATACTTTAGACATTTTGTCTTCAGCCTCTGTTTTGAGGATCTCACATCGAACCTTTATCTCCCTCTCTGCTTCCTTTTTCTTCTCTAGATGGGCCCATCTCCCATCTTTTCCCCTCTAAGAACTAGAGGCTTATAGAGTCAAAGCATTAAGAGATCCTCTCCTCAGATTTCTTGCAGGCCTTAGACGCCAGGCATTTCACATGAGGGCAAATGAGGCAGAAGGAATTACAATTCCACTGGGTATCTGTTTTTTTCTCTTCACCCCCGCCCCCCACCACCGCCCCCAATCTAGATGGCACCCATCTTTTTCTCCCAGAACTGAGCTGCTCTCTCTCCTCCCCCACCTCCTAGGGGCTGAGCAGGGGGAGAGTGGGACTGAGAAATGACTCAGTAGTCTTGTCTTTCCTCTTCACCCCCCAATTAAACTGGCCTCTTGGACTGGGCTACTACCCCTTTCTACCCATGCAGTGCCCACCTTCCTTTCCTTACTCCGCCCCTCCCCCCAGACCCCCACCTCCTCCACAGAGTGTGGTCTCTTTCCCCCTTGCACCCTGTGGCTTCTCTCTGGATTTGGAATCTTGGCTGAAGAAGGGTGAGGGGTAGCTGGCTGAAGGGCTAGCGAGCTTGGGCCGCAGATTCCTATCATTTCAAGATGCGTCTTTCTCCATCTCCATCTTCCCCCGCCCTGCCCCCCTCTCCCTGTTTTCCTGTTTCAGAAAAATCTCTCCTTGGGATCTTTTTTATCTCTACAGTGTTGGGGAAGGCAAGGAGGGGGGTTCTGGATGGGGGAGCAGGGAGGCCCATATCTTACATCTGGCTTGAAACATTCTTTTAGAAAAGGAAAAGGAAGAAGGGGATGAGGAGAAAAGCCCTTCAAAGTTCTGTGTGAGATCAAAGCCACCCTTTACTTTCATGGGCTCGGTTTTGGCTGGAGACTTGTGCCTTCAGTGGCCTTGCAGACAGACAATGAAGTGATCACTGTGCATCTTTATCCATCCCGGATAACAGTTTGCTTTTAGGGACTCTTGATTGCTTCCTACCAATTTGGGAGGCAGCCTTGGTCCACTTGCTGCTTAGGTGAGAGTGTGTCACTCTGGTAATTTCAGCATCCTGGTTAAGCAGTTCCTAAACACCTAACTGGGGCTCTTCCGAGTCCCCATTTTGTCCCATTGGCTATCCTTTCTTTTCCCTTCTCCCTCTATTACTCTCCCCCCATGTGGTTCATATTAAAGATTTTGGAAAAACTCCTGGGTGAAAGAGCTAGCTAGGGAGGGAGGAAAGCAGATGAGTGGGTGATACGGAGGGATTCAGCAGTCCCTGTGAAATGGAGGAAGGCAGCAACAGGGCCAGGATGGGCAGTGAGTGCAAGGTCATTTCATTCTGCTTGCCTCATAGGGGTCATAGCTGCAGGCCCCAGATGCCTGCCTCAGTAGTCATCACTTCTGGGATAAAGTAGAAAGCTGCTTTCCAAAGGCAGGTCAGGCCCCCAAGGTGATTATCTCTTTCCCTTAGGGAAAAAAAAAATCAGCTAGATTGATATTCTGTACAGCCCCCTGAAGAGATAGATGCCTGTTGACTCTGTGTGTATCCATGTTCCACTCAGGAGCAGAATGTCATCACTATCACCAGTTAACAATCTGATCTTCCTTACAGCCCTTCCCCTAACTCTCCAACCTCCCTTCCTCTTCTGATCTTTAAGTGGAGGAGAAAACGGATGGTCTCTTCTAACCAAGAAAAACAGAACAAGAAATGGGGGTCTCCTGGCATGTGCCTCCCTGTACTATTCTGTATTCTGCAGGGGCTTGGATGTCAGGAATCACAAGAGCAGGACTGCATTCAGGACTGTGGTTCACAGAAAGAGGAACAAAGTGGTATCGTGACATTAATATTATTGCGGTTTTTTTTTTTTGGCCTTGCCACCAGGCTTCTGGGATCTCAGTTCCCCAACCTGCACCCTCCCCACCCCTGGGGAATTCCCCAACATTAACATTAGTTATCAACAACTGCTATTTAATGAGCCCTTCCTAAGTTCCTGATACTATGGCCAAATGCCTATAAGCACAATCTTCTTCAATTCCTAAAATAACCCAGCAAGACAGATAATATTATCCCCATTTCACACACGAAGAAACTGAAGGATAGGAGGAGCATAGTAAGAAATTCAAGTTCACACCAGTTTTAGAGCCTGATTGGTCTACGCCTGGTTAAGCATCGTGTGCTTCTCTTATGCTTGGAATTGAAAATAAGCTTGGACTTTGGAGTCAGATGTCCTTGGTTCACCCCAGTTCTACTTTGACTAGCCCTGATGAACAGCGCCGAGTATTGTTCATCTCCCTGACCTCAGTTTCTTCACCTGTAAAATGGAGCTCTCTCATAGGATTTTTGTGGAGAAAAATGTTTTGTGAACTGTCAAGTATCATATAAATGATACTGTCTTAAGATATTCAGGGAGGATAATAGTTGTATCCTTGTCTTCAAAGTCCAATATGGGCTGGGTTAAACCATGTACATACACTAAGGACTGTAAAAGAAAGGAAGTAAACAAAAAGAGGATCTCTGGCCTCATTAAAAAGATACAAACTTAAAACATCTCCACTGTCAACAAGGAGTAAAGCTGTAATTGAAATGATGCTTATGTATGGAGTTGGGGAATAAATCAGAGCAGTCAGGTTTTGTTTTATTCAACAAAAAATTATTGAGTACCTGCTTTGTGCCAGACATTGTTCAAGGTACTGGAGATACTGAAGTGAACAAAACAAAACACATCCCTGCCTTCAAAGAGCAGCGTGTCCTAATCACCTGGGGATGTTGGTAAAATGTCAGTTCAGTAGGCCTGGAACGGGGCCTGAGGCACTGCATTTCTAACAGGTTCCCAGGAGATGCTGATGCTGCTGTTCTGGGGACCACACTCTGAGTAGCAAGGAGCTAGAGTAGGGTATGAGTCACTTTGTCAAAAGAAGGGATAGGAACTGGTCAAAGGCAGGCAAAGAGAGCATTCTGGAGCAGGAAGCTGAGAAGAAAGTAAAAACTTGTGGAAGGGGAACGGAGCTAGAGAGTCAGGGGCATTTCTGCTGGCCCATCAGCTGGGAGACGCCTTAAATATCTTTGTGCCCCTAACAGCTGAGCTCAGTGCTTGGCACATGGTTGGCATCTTGTAGGCACACGCTGAATTTAGAGGAAGATGGGGGTGGGTGGGCCTCAGGCTGCTTTGTTGGAGGCCCCCACACTGACTACAGGTGTTGACCATTGGAAGCCCTGGTCTGCAGACACTCGAAGCAGCTACTTGGTGGGGTAAGAGTGGTAGTAAAGGAAATTATCTTCCCATAGGAGATACTGAGCAGATGTTCCCACGCTCAGCGAGGATGTAACGAGGAAGAACCGATGTGGGCTGCAGCAGAGTGGAGTTAAGTTAGACCACAGGAAGGACTTTTTACCAGAGTTTGGCCTGCCCTACTCCAGACTGTCTCATGAGGGCTGGATTACTGGTCTCCCATTCCCGTCCAACCCCCCCTCTTCCCAAGCCCCAGTTAAAAAAACAAACACCCATTGCCTAGAGCAGTACTCAGGGCTGAACTGGGAAAGCAGAATGGTGGTGAGACAGGGACAGGCTCCAACTCCAACGGTCTTGATTCTCCAAACAAAGCACCGCGGCAGTGGGTGTAACTCCCGGCTGTGCGTCAGGCAGCCCTTTCCGGCCTGGCCCAGGCCAGGGTGTTTATTTTGTTTGTTCCTGGAAGCTGTTGCCCTGATGGACAGTACTGGGGATGCTGATTCCATGGGATTTGCTAGTGGTGGACCAGCCCTCTCACCCCTCCCCGGGACAGATGGGCCCCATCAGCTCTGCTGAGTTCCAGAAGAGGCAAGCATCAGCCCTCCTTGTGTTTGTTTGAGTTGGTGTCACCAGTGGTGATCCAGTCTGTGGGTGAGGGCTGGGTTTGCGAGTGCAGGGGGAGGGGGAAGTGTTGCAGAGGACAGAGCTCAGGGCAGTCCAGCTTTTCCCTCTCCCCTCTGGCTGCCGTCCCTTCTCCTCACCCACTTCTAGGCCCATTCTGGGGCCTTTCCCAAACCACAGGCTCATTCACGGCTCAAATCAAATCTTTTCTGTCTGTAGCAGCAACAACCCTCCAGGGCCCCCACCTGTGCAGAAAAGGGGCATGAAGGCATCCCTTGATGTGTTAGGACAGGAGAATAAAGAATTCCCAGCAAATCAAGGGCGGTGCTGGAAACAGAGAAAGGGAGTGGGAAATGAGTGTATGGGTCAGATCTCATTTAATGGCCTTGTGGGGAGAAAAGGTGATGATGAACTCCTGTCTTCTCTCTGAAATGTTCTTCCTGAGGCTTGTGGTGGAGTCTAGGGCTAACTGTGTTTGAATGAAGAAAAAACACTTCCTGGAGAAAATTAAGAATGACTCTAGCAACCCACATATCTTTTAGTAGCTCTCCTAATCTAATTGATCTTCTTATAATTGTTCACCTAGGCAGACTGGGGACTGGAATATGGGGAGTGTCACTCTGTTGCTTAATCTTGGCCTTTGGTGTCCCACTGCAAATAGCCCTCTGCCCATGCAGATTCATCCAGGACCTTATGCCCTATAAAATGGGAAGGATGATTTTGAAAGACTGATTAGTTAAGAAAGGTCATGGGACATAGAAGTAAAGGGTATGGGGAAGAGAGTGGGATGGGGGTCTTCCTTCCCAGACCTCACCATTGGGAATGAGGACTTTTAGCTATATGGGTCTGACTGGAGCTATAAACATCACTCAGAACTGCCCACTTATCTGTCTTCCCACTGACCCCTCCCCACCTCCATCCTTCTTCCCCCAAACCATGCTTTATGAGCCAGCTACGGAGGACATGCCTCTGACATGTGGGTGTAACAATGCTGTCTCAGACGCTAATTCTGTTCTTTTTCCATGAGGCTCTTAATGTTGATTAGATAAGCAGGCAGTGGGGTTTGTGTGACATGCCCATAGCTTGTGTACGTGACACATGCCTGGCCTGTGTTTTGGGAGTGTGTGTCCCTTTGGGTTTTGGCTGGGGAACTGGTGATGGTGGGAGACCACTCAATTACTCTCTCTGAAACAGATTATTTCTTGAAGGCTTGTGGGGATTGGTTCTTCCCTGAGGCCTTGGGGAATATGGGTTAGAGGAGGGGGAAGGAACCTCTAAAGGCCTGAATGCCAAACCTTTCCCCTCGTTACTCCCCCACCCCCCACCCCCTGCCACCCTCAGCCCCCGGATTGCAGAATAAAGCCGGATGCTCTGACGGGGCCATCTCCACCTTGCAGGTACATCGGGGCACTAGGGGCCCGTGTGATCTGTGACAACATCCCTGGGCTGGTGAGCCGGCAGCGGCAGTTGTGCCAGCGTTACCCAGACATCATGCGCTCCGTGGGCGAGGGTGCCCGAGAATGGATCCGAGAGTGTCAGCACCAGTTCCGCCACCATCGCTGGAACTGTACCACCCTGGACCGGGACCACACTGTCTTTGGCCGCGTCATGCTCAGAAGTAGGGGCTTCTCCCCGTTCCTTCTCTTCCTGTGCTTGGTTGGGGTGGTGAGTGGGTAGTGGGTGGAATGCCTCTTTCCTACATTCTGCCTCATAATTAAGAGTAAAAACTGTGGGCAGAGCCCAGGATACAGCTGGAAACAGACCCTCAGTACCTTTGATATGAAGTCAGTGGCCCTTTTAAATCCCAGGGTTCTGGGATGACGGGTCAGAGCAGTAGCATTCCCTGGTACCTCCGTCCTTCATCCTCCCTTTTCCTTCCCTCCCCAACCCCCGAGCCTTCAGACTTCCACCCATGAACTGTAAGACTGAGGACTAGAAATGGCTGCTCTGTTCTTACCAACACCATCACTGCCCTCAGCCCAACACTCCCAACATTATAGTAATGGGAGCAAGAGATAAACAGAAAGGTGATATGTAAATATTTGGGAAGTCAGCGGCTTGGACTTGGCTCAGCAAAAGAGCTAAGCAGAGCTAAACAGTAAACTAGGAGAAAGGGAATGAGATGAGACCCTGGAGGTGTCAGAGGGACAAGAGTGATGATTCATCAATCCCCAAGAGGAGGGAAGGAAGAAAGCTGGCTGGAGAAAGTAGCCTATCTCTTCAAATAGGATGACCCCTGGGCTGGGGGCTCCATTGTAGGGGAACTGTCCAGCAGAGTGGGTCTGAAAAGGCCTGGAATGTGGACTGAGGCTGACTTTACTAAGCAGGGGTTGGCACTCAGTGGGAGGGAATGATTCACTGTGAAAGTTTTCAATGGCTGGATCCAGGGAGTTTGGAAGGATGCAGGAGTACAGGTCAGCCCAAGAGGTCACATGTACAAAGAAGTAGATAGAGAGTTGTGAAGGCTGAGGGGAAGAGGTCAGACACTCTGGGGAACGTTCTCAGAAGGGAAGGGTACTCTGAATAAAGGAAGTATAGGGGTTTCCCTGGTAAAGAAAAGGAAAAGAGGTTTTAGAGTTGGAGGTTGTGTGGGCTGAAGAAGGGGACAGACGTCGGCCTCTTTCCTGAAATACACTTCTCCTTTTCTCTCTCTAGGTAGCCGGGAGGCAGCATTTGTATATGCCATCTCATCAGCAGGGGTGGTCCATGCTATCACTCGTGCCTGTAGCCAGGGTGAGCTGAGTGTGTGCAGCTGTGACCCCTATACCCGTGGCCGACACCATGACCAGCGTGGGGACTTTGACTGGGGTGGCTGCAGTGACAACATCCACTATGGTGTTCGCTTTGCCAAGGCCTTCGTGGATGCCAAGGAGAAGAGGCTTAAGGATGCCCGGGCTCTCATGAACTTACATAACAATCGCTGTGGTCGCACGGTCAGTACTCATGTCTCTGCATGTACATTCGTATTTTCTGGGGATGGCCAGTATCTATGATCATGGAGTGAATGTGAAGGTAGAAGGGCTGAAGGCTTCTAGATTACCTCCAAAAGCCCCAACCCTTGGAAGAGGAGCAGTAAATGCAAGGGACCTTTGGGAACGCCAAGGTTCAACCTGGAGCATAAAGAGTCTTCACATAGGTGGGAATTAAGGAAAGGTGGAGAAAAGAAGGGAAATAACTTCTAAAGAAAGAAAAGAATCACCTCCTCAAGTCTGAGGAGGATTAGAGCTTATTCCAGTCAGTGCACTGGCCTTTGAGCACCACCTATATGCCTAGCACTGTGCTGGAAAATGACATGCCACAAAAGCAGAAGGCATGGTACCTTGAACTCTGAAACATAAGAAAAATAGAGGATGTCCCATAGCTATGAACAGAATCCTGGGGCTTGAAAGTTCAAATGGGCTTTCATGAACATAAAAGCACTGTTGGTCTAGGAAGGTTTCCTGGAAGAATCTGGTCAGGAAGAATGGGTGTGACCTGACTGGGGAGAGAACAGAAGAACCGACGGCTCCACCAGCCAACCAGGGCCAGCAGAGCTCAGGGCCCTCATGCGTTTGGTACCAGGGATGACCACAAAGTATCCTGACTGCTTTTCCCCTCACTGCGTCCCCACCTTCCAGGCTGTGCGGCGGTTTCTGAAGCTGGAGTGTAAGTGCCATGGCGTGAGTGGCTCCTGTACTCTGCGTACCTGCTGGCGCGCGCTCTCAGATTTCCGCCGCACAGGTGACTACCTGCGGCGGCGCTATGACGGGGCTGTGCAAGTCACGGCCACCCAGGATGGTGCAAACTTCACAGCAGCTCGCCAAGGCTATCGCCGTGCTACCCGGACTGACCTGGTCTACTTTGACAACTCCCCAGACTACTGTGTCTTGGACAAGGCTGCAGGTGAGTAAGGAAAGCAGGTAGGGACATGGAGCCCCAGGTCTTAGTGCAGGCACCTCTAGCTAATCATGGTCCATTCAGCATCAGCAGTTAGGGATGGATGTTGGAGGAGTCAGTCAGATGTGAGAATAATCTTATAATAAGATTACTGATTTATGCCTCAGTCTGCCAGGCCCAAAGCTGCCTAGAGTGGAGAGGACACTTAGCTCCCTGAGACCTGAGGTCATCTATCATTCCTTTATATTCCCAGCATCTGGGATACAATAGTTACTGCTTGGTGAATGTTTGAATGATTCACCCATTTCAGTACCAAGCTAATGTATGGGCTATGCAGAGGCATAAGATGCAGACCGAGTTTTGGCTCTTTACAATCTAGCTAAAGAAATGAGAGATAACAGGTAGACAATGCAACTGCAAAAGAGATCAAATAAAGTTTATTTGAAAGTGTCGCATTTAAGTTGTTTCTTGAAGTGTGGAGATTATCTGGATAGCTAGAGAGGAGGATAGGCAGATATTCTCTACACGTGAGTAGGCTGGTAGGTAGAAAAGCACATGATCTGTTCCACAAGCAGAATGCAGGTTAACCTGACTGAGTAAGGTTTGGGGTAGGGGAGATTAAAGGTAGAAAGATAGGCTGGAAATAGACCATGAGTGACCCTGAGAGAGCTTATCCAGGGTGCTGCCAGTGAAAATTCTAAAGTGGAACTGGGGAAGCAAGGGGAGAGGAGATCCCTACCAATGGCTGACTGTCAGCAGAAAGCAGCAAGTCATTTTTGAATCTGTTCCATATATTTGTGGTGGAATTCTTGGGAATGCTGGGAGGTGATGTAGTATTTCCCTAGAAAAGTGGAAGTCACCATCATGGCTTGTATTTCAGGCTCAAATGGGTTAAACTAAGTACAACCTGCAGTGTAACAGAACCGCTCTTCCCTGGTTATTCTTACGGCTCTCGGGCTCATCTCTGTAGTATCAGCAGTCAGGACTTCAGTGAGGGGAAGCCAAAACCTTGGTTGTCTTCCACACTATTTGTTTTCACCTATCACTGTCATTCGTGGACAGACAATTGGCTAGGAGCAAAACTGGGCAGAGAAACAGGGTGGAGCTCTACCCAAGTCACAGAGAAAAGTAGCCTGTGTACTCTGAAGGGTGCTAGGGGCTTCCCTGTTGACTCAGACTGTAAAGAATCTGCCTGCAATGTAGGAGACCCAGGTTTGATCCCTGGGTTGGGAAAATCCACTGGAGAAAGGAATGGCTATCCACTCCAGTATTCTTGACTGGAGAATCCCTTGGACACAGGAGCCTGGCAGGTTATAGTCCATGGGGTTGCAAAGCATCGGAAATGACTGAGTGACTAACACTTTCACTTTCAGGAGAAAAAAGGTTGAGGAAGCACTTCTGATTCTCCTAGTGATTTCCTGTCAGTTCAGTTCAGTTCAGTTACTCAGTCATGTCCAACTCTTTGCGACCCCATGGACTGCAGCATGCCAGGCTTCCCTGTCCATCACCAACTCCTGCAGCTTGCTCAAACTCATGTCCATCGAGTAGGTGATGCCATCCAACCATCTCATCCTCTGTCATCTCCTTCTCCTCCTGCCTTCAATCTTTCCCAGCATCAGGGTCTTTTCCAGTCAGTCAGTTCTTCGCATGAGGTGACCAAAGTATTGGAGTTTCAGCTTCAACATCAGACCTTCCAATGAATATTCAGGACTGATTTCCTTTAGGATGGACTGGTTGGATCTCCTTGCAGTCCAAGGGACTCTCAAGAGTCTTCTCCAACACCACAGTTCAAAAGCATCAATTCTTTGGCACTCAGCTTTCTTTATGGTCCAACTGTCACATCCATACATGACTACTGAAAAAAACCGTAGCTTTGATTAGACGGACCTTTGTTGGCAAAGTAATGTCTCTGCTTTTTAATATGATGTCTAGGTTGGTCATAGCTTTTCTTCCAAGGAGCAAGCATCTTTTAATTTCATGGCTACAGTCACCATCTGCAGTGATTTTGGAGTCCCCCAAAATAAAGTCTGTCACTGTTTTCATTGTTTCTCCATCTATTTGCCATGAAGTGATGGGACCGGATGCTGTGACCTTAGTTTTTTTAAAGTTGAGTTTTAAGCCAACTTTTTCACTGTCTTCTTTCACATTCATCAAGAGGCTCTTTAGTTCTTCTTTGCTTTCTAGCATAAGGGTGGTGTCATCTGTCGTGATTTCCTATCACCAAGTTTGTTTTCTTCCCATGTGGTATAATTCAGAGGGTTACTCTCTAAATGCCTAGAAATAGTTATACATCACCCAGGTGTAAGCCTATGCTATCATCCTAAAATGCACCTTTGGAGAAGGATCTTTGGAGTCAGGAGGAAAGGTGACTCATATGTGTGTGGGGTGTTTGTTCTCAGAGGCATAAAATTAGATCTCATAAAACCCGAGTGGGGCCTGGAATTTAAAGGGTACAAGTCATCCCAGAAGGGAGTATGGATCCAGGATTTCCCTCTAAAGCAATACAGTCCTATTGAACGTTCTGTGATGATAGAAATGCTCGACATCTGTGCTCTTCAGTACAATAACCATTTAGTTATGTGTGATTACTGAGCACTTGAAATATAGCTAGTGTGACTGAGGAACTAAGTATTAAAATTTATGTACTTTTAGTTGTGGTTTAGTCGCTACATCGTGTCCCAACTCTTTGTGACCCCATGAACTTAGCCAGCCAGGCTCCTCTGTCCATGGGATTTTCCAGATAAGAATACTGGAGTGGGTTGCCATTTCCTTCTTCAGGGGACCTTCTCGACCCAGGGATCGAACCCTGGTCTCCTGAATTGCAGGCAGATTCTTTACCGACTGAGTCACCAGGGAAGCCCTGATTTTTTTTTTTAGTTCCATGAGTGGTTTTTTTTTTTTAATTGGAGGCTAATTACTTTACAGTGTTGTAGTGGGTTTTGCCATACATTGACGTGAATCAGTCATGGTGTACATGTGTTCCCCAACCTGAACCCCCCTCCCACCTCCCTCCCCATCCCATCCCTCAGGGTCATCCCAGTGCACCAGCCCTGAGCTCCCTGTATCATGCATCAAACCTGGACTGGCGATCTATTTCACATATGATAATATACATGTTTCAATGCTATTCTTTCAAATCATCCCACCCTCACCTTCTCCCAGAGAGTCCAAAAGTCTGTTCTTTACATTTGTATCTCTTTCACCGTCTCACATATAGGGTCATCGTTACCATCTTTCTAAATTCCATATATATGCATTAATATACTGTATTGGTGTTTTTCTGACTACTTCGCTCTGTATAATAGGCTCCAATTTCATCCACCTCATTAGAACGGAATCAAATGCATTCTTTTTAATGGCTGAGTAATATTCCATTGTGTATATGTACCACAGCTCTCTTATCCATTCATCTGCCGATGGACATCTAGGTTGGGGAAGCCCTAATTTTAACTTAAATCTAAATGACCACAATTGGCTAATGGCTACTACATAGGCCAGCTTCAGCTCCAGAATATTGAAGAGGCTTCTGGTGTACAAGAGCATTAGGACCTAACTCCTGGAGTTACTCGGAAAACATATAAAGTAGATCTAGTCACTCCACACTCTAGAGCAGTGGTCCCTAGTGTTTTGGTTTGTATACGCCTATGATTAAAAAAATTTGAGCGTGTACCTCCAATACATGTATATTTACTTATGAATTATGTCTGTTTCACTGTACTAACATGTACATCATAAAAGACACAAAGCAGATATTTTAAATATTTAAAAAAATATAGAAGTACTAGTATTTTCTATCCGTATTTAGTGGAATGTGGAGACTACTAGTAGAAACCAGTTAATTTATTATACCCTTTCTGAACCCCCAGGTTAGTCACTTTCCCATCTCCAGGAAAGGGCCAGAGTAGATATTCTCTAGGATCCATCCTATCCAAAATTCTAGGATTTTGTGATCTCTTGGCAGGATCTCTTTGGCAAAAATCAGTCAGAATGAGATTGTGAGCATTCTCTGCAGGGGGAGTAATACCATCCATACCCTTCAAGAGTTCCTACCATAAGGGGTACTATAAGGGGTAAGGCAAGGGAGTCTTTAGGAATTCCTTAGGGAGAAGCCTCCTCCCAGGAATGCTTATCAGTTTGTCCCCTCAGATGATCAGATATTCTTGGGTTTTCCTTGTGGCTCAGCCTGTAAAGAATCTGCCTGCAATGCAGGAGACCTGGGTTTGATCCCTGGGTTGGGAAGATCCCCTGGAGAAGGAAAAGGCTACCCACTCCAGTGTTCTGGCCTGGAGAATTCCATGGACTGTCTAGTCCATGGGGTCACAAAGAGTCAGACACAACTGAGCAACTTTTACACACACACTTCATCTACTGAGTTAGGTGCTATTAACTAACTTGCTAGACATCCTAGCTAAGAAGTGTAGAATTGGGTTTTAATCCTAGACAATTTGACATCAGGCCTATGCTTTTAATTTTACTTTCTCGTATAGTACAACTTAATGAAATATAAACTAAGTTGTAGCAAGATTTCTTAGAAAAGATAAATTATAGGTTACGTTTTTTAACTTTTTATTATATAAAATTTCACACATCAAGTAGAGAACCTTCACCCAGCTTTAACAGTTACATTTTCAGGCTAAGTTTTGCAGGGGATATGGAGATATGTATTGGTAGGGAATGCACTGCAGGAAAAGTCAGTGGTCTTTGGGGAGCCTTGATGGTGGGAGGAAATAGGCCTGGTGCAGAGGGCAATGAGATGGTCATTTTGGCTAGTGGGTATATTTTCAGGAAACGAGATTCTTTATGGTTTCCTCATGAGGATGTGGGTAAGGGAACCCAGAGCAGCTGAAGTAAGAGGTAACTTGGTTCTCACTCTCTCTTCCCCAACCCAGGTTCCCTAGGCACTGCAGGCCGAGTCTGTAGCAAGACATCTAAAGGGACAGACGGTTGTGAAATCATGTGCTGCGGCCGAGGGTATGACACAACCCGAGTTACCCGCGTCACCCAGTGTGAGTGCAAATTCCACTGGTGCTGTGCTGTGCGGTGCAAGGAGTGCAGAAACACTGTGGACGTCCATACTTGCAAGGCCCCCAAGAAGGCAGAGTGGCTGGATCAGACCTGAACACAAAAATACCTCACTCATCCCTCCACTTCAAACCTCCTGATTCAAAAGCACAAGATCTTTGCATGCACACCTTCCTCCACCCTCAACCCTGGGCTGCTACAGCTTCTATTTAAGGACTTGGAGAACACTCCAGAGGGACCCTGGTGTCCTAGCTGGTTCCTTAGCCCTAGGAAGGAGTTGACAGGGGATGTATTATAAAAAAAAAAAAAAAAACCGAGCGGCTCCCTGACTCCCCACTCTGGAGGCTAGAAGGGAGAGTGGAAGAGGTGGGAGTCTGCAGAGCGATATGAGTTGCACTAAAGCACATGGTCAAGGCTCATTCCCCCCTTCCCTTGCATTGGCTTCCTGATACTTCTTGTGTGTGCAGGAGAAAGGGTACCTGGAGAGAACTTCTCTTCCTACCTGGCCAAGGGCAGATGGGACAGAGATGAAACCACATATCTCTTCCCTGGGTCAGTGTGAGCTAACTGCCTGATACCCCAAAAGAAACTCTGCAACATTCTCCCATTATCAAGACCCTGGGATTGCTAGATATGAGTTAGCCATAGTGGACAAGGTTCCATTCTCATGCTCATATGTTTGTAAACTGCTGTGTTTTGTAGGAGAAAAAAAAATTATACAACTATACAAACATACATTCTCTTCCAATCTCTCCTTTTCAACCTGTATACGCCAGCACTGCCTCTTTTGCTCCCTTGCTGCCTGTGTAAACTGAGTTGCATGCAGTGTCAGGCTAACAGATCATTAGAACATCCTAGAACACTCCTAAGAAGGAGTAATTTGGTTACTCTTGGGATTTTTACTTTTTTTAAACTTTCCATGCATTATTCTGGTGGTCATCCAGGTTTGGGAAACTCTAAGTAAAAGATATGTGACTCATGGAGGGTGAGAGAGGGTAACAAGACTGATCTCAAGGGCCACATGAGGCATCAGTGTATACTAGGCAGGTAAAGATCTCTGGCTTTGGCAATTTTTAGGAGAGGATCCTAGCCTTTGAAGCTGGGAGCAGAATCCAGTGGTTACAGAGGGAAGGAGAGCTGAGGCTTGGGGCCAAAGGGGTATATAGCTTAGAAAGCAGCCTTTCCTCATTTATTCAACAAATCTTTTATTTAGTGACTCTCCAAGTCTTGGTGATTATTATCCTTCAATCCACATTTGGCTTAAATAGCACAGTTCCTTCTAAGCTACTACCCACTTCCTAACTAAGCTTGCAGTAGTGGCATCTCCAGAGATAGCAGGCTTAGTAAGCCAGAGGAGGGTAGGACACAGAGTCCCCAAAATCATGATGTCCTATTTTTATGTGACTTGGACAGTGGTTGTCTCTTGCCTGTTGATATTTTAAAGGAGCAGAGTGGTGTAGAAATTTGCACTTATGACATACCTAGGCTAAAATCTCAGCTGTACCAGTTATGATATTTTGAGCAAGAGTCCCAAATTCTCTGAGCCTCTATCTTCTCATCTCTAAAATGAAGGTGTAAACTTATCTCAGATATTGAGTTTTAATTCTTCCCCCAAATCCAGCCAATAGACCCTCTTACCAAAGCCCCTAATTGGTCTAGCACATCCTGACTTCTCAGAATCTTCAGTTCGGGACTGTAAGGTATTGACAGCAGGCTGCAGATTAAGGAGACTACACAGGGAATTCTGAATACAGCGCACACACACCCCTTTCCCTTAATTCCTCTCTGGCACCCCTTGGGGTCCTCACATGTTTGTGGAGCAGCTTTCTCTGCACAGGCAGCAAGAGGATGGGGGAGCCCATAGCTCTGGGCCGTGGGGGCAGATTTATTTGGATGATAGGACTAATATTTGTGTAACCTGCTGAGACCTGTGTGGGAGAGTTGAGGGTGGTTTTTCTTTTGGTGAGGGGGTTTGCTCCGGTTTCACATCCATTAACACAAAACATGAGCTAGTCAGGGCCCTTGTGGTCTGTGGTGAGGGGATTCCTGTGGAGAAATAGGACTGAGTGAGTCAGGCCAGGGGAATGTCTTCCTTGCAGAATGGAGTCAACTGGATAACTGATGAGCCAATGGTGGGATTAGGGAGGGGGCAGAGGGAGGGGAAAAGAAGAGTTTCTGACATCTTGAGCTGGGATTAAGAGGAAGAAAGCTTTAAGGTAGTGGAAAGGTAAGGGTCACAGACAGGCTGGACTCAAGAACAGAGTTGAATGAATTACAAAGGGGTGCCATCTGGTCTGCTGGGCCACAGGCAAGAGCTCTCAGGTCCCAGTCAGCTTCAGCGCTCGTAGAATATCCAGGTTACCACATAAATGATAGCCTAGGCCTTCCATGGGAAACTAACCTGAGCTAAATCTACCCGTGCTCTATTATCTTATTCTCTCTTTGCTTCTTACCCTGTGGAAGGAAGTGGACCTCTTCTGGCATCTCGTACTGCTATGTGCTTTTCCCTGGGCTCCAAGTTCTAGTTCATAAAGACCAAGTTTTGCAATTTCCTATAAATGGTTGAGAAGAGCAAGCTGTCCAGACAGTGAGGGGGCTGAAAAGTGAGGTGGATAGTGAGGGAGAAAGGCCCATGTAAGCCCTATTACAGAGGCTAATGTGGCTCCAGAAAGGAATGATGGCCAAGCAATTAATTTTTCCTCTTATTCCTTAGCTTGCCTCTGCATTCTGACTGGCTTTATACAACTGGCGTTCATTCTGCACTTTACAAACAAATTTATTTGGAACAAGCAGCAAAATGAGAACTTTATTTGATGCAGTCCGAGCCTCAATTAGTCCTGCTGGTACTCACTCACTGCCTTTAATCCCACCCCCCACCGCCACCCCCTGCCCGTCTCTCTTCTGTTTAATAGGGGCCTGTCCCTCAGATCAGCAGTCTCTTAGCCTGCCTCCTGTCTTTCACTCCTTCCTGTTGGTCTCCATTTCTTTCGGCTTTTAATATTTAGGTATAATGCATTGTAGAAAAAGCTATTTGGATACAAAGTTAACTTAAAAGACATTATCCTTTAAGGATCTTTGAATCTTTTAGAGAAGGAATGTGACTTAACACCTAACCTGCACAGCCTGAAGCCAGTTTCTCTTATGTAAAAGTAAGAATACCAGCCTTAACATAGTCCTGCAGATAAAAGCCAACGTGTATTATTGCTGGGCTTGAATAATAGCATGAATCCATACTCTTATTGAGAGTGATGCCAGAAAAATGAAATCAGGGACTTCAGATTATTTCAAAGAATCAAACATATCCTGGCCCTGAGGATTTGCTTGCAAGTCTTGTAGGTCTGACTCATGACCACTCACGGCCTCATATCTCTTCCTCCCTGTTACAGAGAGTAGTTTCTTCTCAGTTCTCTCACCTCCCCTTAGTAAGCACATCAACCATTAAGTTCTTCGCCAAATTCTCAGACCCACTCAGGACCCTATTATAAGAAAGATAACAAGGAATTTTTTTTTTTTCTCAGCCTTTCTGAGGTTTTATTTAAATGCCCTCAGTGGTCATAGGGCAGAAGCCCAAGGGAGGAAGCCAGAGAGAGTATGTTTCTTATCCCTGGGAGGCCTAGCTCCTGCAGCCAAATTACAGCACTAGTGAACAATGTAATACATTCCTGGACAGGTCGGTGGGACCCTGGGCGCCTGGGCCTTGTGGAGAGAGGTGCCAGACACAGAGCTCTCCGTAAGCAATCCTGCAGAGCTGCCCCCTGGGTGCAGAAATGAAATACGGGAGAGCTTCACATTACAGAGAGACCTGTAGCTCACACCTGGTTATTGATGGCCTTGGTGAGGCCTCTGCCTCCGCCCTCCACTTGGGAACTGCCTGCTACTATGGGGGTTGGGCGTCTTTGAAGCAGTGTTGGAAAACAAGAAAGAGATGTTTCCTTTTCTCTCTTTGCCGTATCAGCCTGCGCACAATCATGAAGGTATATACACACAAATATGCACAAATATAGCACATACACATAGCTTTTCTTAGGCTACATTCGGGTTTTCGTCATCCTCCTTCTCCCCAACAATAAAAAAAAAGGCAACTAGATTTCAATCAAACACTTCAAAAATTATATCAACAACAGGGTGTTCAGCTGTAACCAAGGAACATTTTAAAATTATCAACATGCAAGCAGCTGTTGGTTTGGGGACTGGTACCCCTCTGGGAGATGGCAGGGGAAGGATACAGAAAGGGCATGGAAAGAAGAGATCAAGAGTGGACAGTTCCCACCCAGGCAGTGTGCCTGAGACTGTAGAACTTCCTATGGCTGTTTCACACTGGAGAGAGTGCAATTTGTGCCCTCTGTGCTATGCATGAGAGGACAGTCTTCTATGACTGCATGAGGTATGATTACTAAGCCTGCTGCTCATGAGCTTTTGTCATTGTTTTTAATTCTTACTGGATTAGAAAACAGGATAACTTTGGGTTCCAGAGATGATTACCACAAGAGAAAGGCACTAGAGGGGAGCAAGCTGTGGCTTTACTAGGGTAAATATGTCACAGTTGCTGCACTAGACTGAGCTTTCTCAGAAGCTAGTGATTGGCTGGTTTCAGGCAGAGGCCAGTGAGCTGTCAGTAACATTCCTGTCCCTGCCCCCAAAGGTCAAAGGGATAGAAGAGAGGGAGTCTATAGGTGTGTTTTCCCACTTTTCACTTATGGCTTAGGGCCTCCCAGATGGCACAGTGGTAAAGAATCCACCTGCCAATGCAGGAGACGTGGGTTCAATCCCTGGGTCAGGAAGATCCCCTGGAAAAGGGAACGGCAACCCACTCCAGTATCCTTGCCTGGGAAATCCCATGGACAGGAGCCTGTCGGTCTATTGTCCATGAAGTCACAAAGAGTCAGACACAACTGAGCACATTTTTATGGCTTAAATGATCTCTGAACATCACTGTGGTTATTCCTGTTACTTGAGATGTTTTAGTCATCCTGGACTTGAGAAAGCAAGGGAAGCACTCTCCCTTTTGTCCTCTAACTCTGAACTGTTCTGTCTTATAATTTGCCTTTGCTCACTTTCATTCTGCCTACCAGTCTACAGATGGATCAGCTCGGCATTGGAGTTCTCTTTCTTTGGCCAGAACAAGCAGAAATAGGATGACTTTACTTCAACCCCATCAACCCAGTAAGCAGACTTGACCAAACAGAAAAGCTCTCTGAGTGAATAAAAAGAAAGAGTTTAATCCACAGCTGTTCTTTTTTGACAACTTTCAAGGTGGGGCTTCCCCAAGAATAACTGTGATGTTTATAAAAAGGTTTCTTACGTATAAACGCTTTTGCTTATATGTAATTGTCTCACCAGCCCTGTGATAGGAGTTATGCTCACTGTGCAGGTGCTGTTCAGAGAGGCTCTGTGATTTGTCCAAAGTCCTGTGGATACTGAGTGGCTCAGCAAAAACTCACACTGAGGGCTTCTGACTTCAAATCTTGTGTGTTCTGCTCAGAAACTGAGGGTGCCTAGGCTGGAGGCGGGAGAATCCCAGCACCTTTAGGACAGACATTATCCTAGGAGAGTATACATGAGCAGAATTTACAAAAGCAACAGCTTAGGCCTTCCTTAATCTCATCAATGAATCCCTTTTTTGCCATTTCTGTCACTAACACCACCACCACCAAATGATCACTATACTACATTTAGCGGCCCATGTATAATCAGCTCTGGTTTCTAATTCTTTCTGTTCTCCTTTTTCCTTTTACAGATTAACAGTTCATCTTTTGCTTTAGTTTAATCTAGTCCTTTTAAAGATGCTGAATGTGTAGACAGAGCAGCAGTCACGAGAAGCCATGAGAGGAAGTTATTAAGGCTTTGGGCTTTTAAAGTATGTATTAGAATTTCCTTTGAGACTTCAATCTTTTTTAAACTACTGTCAACTCCTGGGCTAGGTAAGTAAGAACAGGGAATGAGAGTGCTAAACAAACAAAAACCACACACACACACACACACACAAATGGTCTTATCCCAGATCAGATGCCTACTCACAGCCTAGTAAAACTCCTGAGACCTCGAACCAAGACAAGCTATTTATCTATTCAAGGCAAGGAGTATCTACCCTGCAGAGAAACCCTTAAAAGACGAGGCAGAAAACAGATTTTCACTTGATCAAAAACTTTTGCTGCCCTCAACTGCTCCTCCCACACTTATTCAAAATCAGACTTCTGTTTAGGTCTGAGACTGGGAGACAAAGCAGCTCTAAGAGATAATGTGTGCGAGAGGAACCCTTCCCTGTTCAACCGTGGAATGCATTCCATTAGAGACAGCATAAGCCCTTACATACCCTACCTATCCCACTCCTGTACCCCAACTGTGAAGGCAGAAGGGAGAACTGCAGGAACACAGCATCCATCAATCACAGATCTGGGATGCTGCAGCTCCCTGACCCGGGCCCCACTTGAGCTAGGGGAAGAACACCTCATGAAAACAATCTACCTATAGTTAGGATTCCTTCGAGGGCAAACCTTACTTTTTGGTCCATCGATCTTGGCGCTCACTGTTCTCCCTGCTTCCCACCCCCACTGCCTCTGCATGTGGGCTCAGAAGTCATCATCTAAAGAATTCCATTGCTCACCTCCTGCATAGCAGCACAGCCCCATGAGGCCACACACCAGATGGAGGGGATAAAAGTACGAGGTCATGGCTTCTAGCAAGAGGCTTTTTCTTAAACTAACCCTGACTCCTGGAAAAGAGGCAGAGCAGGAGAGTGTCGAGTGAGCTGCTGACGACAGCAGCTTCAGAAGTCTTGTATAAAGAGCTAACTGAGCTTTCAGTGGAAATTTCTCTCTTCCTAGTCTCACATCTACTTCTTGAATGTGTTTGAATAGATTGCAGGGACTGTCAAACCAAAGGGTTAAATCTTGCTCAACTGTAGGAACCAATTCAACAGGTTGCCACACACATGGTAAAGTGGAGGCCAAACCCTGAACATGTGCCCCGTTTCTCTAGGACTGTAACTATGAAGAAAGGGAAAGGGTATGGAAAGTGGACTAGAACTCAGGGGAAACTGAAAGGTTGTCAGTAGGCCTTTAAAGTCTCTGTGTATTAATATAATGTACACAAGGATGGGGATGCAGGAGGCTCATCATTCCTAGAACCATTAGGCTTACTGGGTGACAATGTATGGAATCAATAACTACAAAGGGACAAAACAGTTTAAGCAACAGACTGAGAAACAGAATTCTCAGAATAAAGGAGTCAGGTGAATGAGATTTAATCTGACTTTCTATAGGAGGTGGCTTTTGAGCAGGATTTTTAAAAGATACAGTATGTTTAGGTTGAGAACAGACAAAGGAAAGCATTCTAAATAGAAGGAACTGGTTTATACTGAAACTTAGAAGCAAGAATGTGCAAGCAATATATAAGGAATTTCAAGCAAGTACATATTATATACACTGGGGAATACAGAGAAATTAGAATGCTGAGATCAGGGCTTAAATAATGTGAGGTGACTACATGTGCCCAGATTGTCAAATGGCTCAGAGTTCCCTACAGAGCCACACAGCATCTTGATCTATGTCAGTAAATACCAGGGCAGCTATGGGAAAACACAAGGACGTTTGTTACATACAGAGGGACTAGAAGAGAGCTACACTGGGAAGCCCAACAAAATGCTAAATATTTTTCACTCTAGCTCCCAATCATTTGAGATTCTGGGCTAAATAAGAGCTATCAAATATCCTATCTAGAACTGTGATGCATTAATGTAGGCTTACAGGACTAGAACTTGGTGTAAATCAAACCAAACACTTATGAAATTAGAATGTAAAAAAAAGTTCCTTAAAAATAGAAAATACATGCTTCTTTCCCTGACTCTCAAACTTAAGCTTGACTGGTCTCCTATACCACATTTGGCACATTGGACTTTTGAGGCTAGCACACTCATCAGAGCTGAGTGAGCTGAGGCCACAGTGAAAAGGAGGAGAGCTAGGAAAGAATTTTAGGGACTACAAAATCAATTCACTGAGTGACGGGATGGTTCTGGTGAGAGCTGGACCATGAAGAAGGCTGAGCGCTGAAGAACTGAGGCTTGCAAACTGTGGTGCTAGAGGAGACTCTTGAGAGTCCCTTGGACTGCAAAGATATCAAACCAGTCAATCCTAAAGGAGATCAACCCTGAATATTCATTGGAAGGGCTGATCCTGAAGATTCAATACTTTGGTCACCTGATAAGAAGAGCTGACTCTTCAGTGGAAAAGTGGAAAAGACCCTGTTGCTGGGAAAGACTGAGAGCAGGAGAAGAAGGGGTTGATAGAGGATGAGATGGTTGTATGGCATCACTGCTTCAATGGACGTGAATCTGAGCCAACTCCAGAAAACAGTGGAGGACAGAGTAGCCCGGCATGCTGCACTCCATGGGGTCACAGAGTCGTACACAACTTAGCGACTGGACAACGAGAGCAACAGGCTGCTAGAACAACAACCAAAGATAAGATAAAAATTCTCATTTCATAATCTTCAAATTAGGTCTCTGGCTTCTTGCACTTGCTGAAGGTAAAAACAGAGCTATTTATTGGGCTTCTGCCATTTTTTAACTGAACTTTCCTAAACTCTGAGGATAAAAACCACAAAGGCAGTCCTGTTCTTCCAAAGCACTTTTCTGGTGCCACTTTCAAAAACAGAATATTGAAATGTGTGTGTGTATACATATATACATTTGTGTCAGTGTGTGTGTATATATATATATATAATATTTATGAACACTGAATAAGCCAAAAGGTGAGCAATATATTAAGTTTCTGCTTTACTTAACTGGCACAATTTAGTGCTGGAAGGGAAGCAACCACTTAACAGTGATAGCATTTGTTGGTATCATCTTCGTTTTTTCCTCCTCCCCTAAACAGTTTATAAAAGGTGATTTCTGAAATTCTTCACAATAGAAAAGCTCAAGGGTTTACATTCAACTGTGACACCACTATGAGTTCATTAAGAAGCGTGTTTCAGGTTGCACTATAATTTCCCTATGTAACATAAACCCATGGAATCTGACATAAGCTGATTGCTCATGCTGGTTATTTTATTTACATTTCTGAATGGAAGGGATTTCAATACTCATAAAATATCTAACTTATTATTTTTCATCTGTTCTCCCAGAGCAGCTATTATAAAACAGGCATAGAAACAGAAGTCTCAACTTGTATGACTGGCTAAGCAACCAGGGAAAAGTTACTGCTCAAAAGCAATGTTTAAAAAAATAATCCAATATGGAACTTGAGACCAAATGAGATATTATTACTCTCAATACTATGAAAAAGATAAAAGTTTTTTTTCTTAAGTGTTCATTATGTTTGTTGAAGTCCTATGGGAGTAGGAGGTAGTCCATAGGAATTCAGGGGGCCTTAAGTCTACTTAAGTCTTTCTCTAGAGACCTAATGTTAGCACAGCCTAGTATAAATGGGAACACAGATGAATGGATAACAGTGGGCTCCTTACAACCCAGAAACATGAATACACCTCCTTACCAGCAGGTTACAAATCAGACTTCTGAATTGGAAAATGCCATCAGGCATTTAACTCAATATTTGGAGATGTATGTTTTGTTCACCTACCCAAAGAATAATAATTTCCACCTATTCCCACAAATATAGCAAACAGATAAATTACTAGAGAAGTAAATAAGTAACCTCCAAAGCTGGATCTTCAGTCTTCTGCCTGTAAGTCTGTTCAAATCATTCCACTTTCTCCTGCTGCCTCACTGAGTTAAGTCAGTATACTCCTCGACCCTCCAGTACAACCTTAGGCCTCCTCTTCTACTCAAAAGACTGTCATCATTTTACCACATCTAATGATTACATGCCTAACAGTATAAACTCCCCAAGGACAGGTTCTGTGCCTGTTTTTAAAAATATTTTAATATGTATTCCAGGGTTATATCTCCAATTATCCAGTTAGTACATATACTGACTGAACCCAATAAAGATAGGAAATCTTTTTCAGTTGCTTAGAAAATCTTGACAGTTCCCCTTATTAAAATGTAGAATTGTCCAAGATTCAGAATTGATCAGCAAAATTTAGCTTGGAAGAGAGGGAAAAGGCAGCTTATTTTAATACTTTAACCCAATATATTTTTATTTTTCTTAATTAACCTGATATAGTTCGAGAATCAGTCACTGCAGGGTGCAGCTCTGACATGAACAGTGGGCTCTGGGAAGTTGTGAGTGGTTCTTTCCCTTTCTTTCTCACATGTCCACAGAGGCAGATAATTTTAGTCCTGACTCTTCGCTGTCCCATTCTGTTTCACAATGGCATCATACTGTTTCATTTTCTAAACCAGGATGGCCCTTAGCTCTTATTAATCTGTCATTATCAGGAATGAGAGGATATAGAAAACAAAGATAAAAATTAATGAATATGATAGGCTTTCAACAGTATGTGAACCATGACTTCCAGATGTTCAAGCTGGTTTTAGAAGAGGCAGAGGAACCAGAGATCAAATTGCCAACATCCATTGGATCATCGAAAAAACAAGAGAGTTCCAGAAAAACATCTATTTCTGCTTTATTGACTATGCCAAAGTCTTTGTGTGGATCACCACAAACTGTGGAAAATTCTGAAAGAAATGGGAATACCAGACCATCTGACCTACCTCTTCAGAAATCTGTATGCAGATCAGGAAGCAACAGTTAGAACCGGACATGGAACAACAGACTGGTTCCAAGTTGGGAAAGGAGTACATCAAGGCTGTATATTGTCACCCTGCTTATTTAACTCATATGCAGAGTACATCATGAGAAACGCTGGGCTGGATGAAGCACAAGCTGGAATCAAGACTATTGGAAGAAATATCAATAACCTCAGATATGCAGATGATACCACCCTTATGGCAGAAAGCAAAGAAAAACCAAAGAGCCTCTTGATGAAAGTGAAAGAGGAGAGTGAAAAAGTTGGCTTAAAGCTCAACATTCAGAAAACTAAGATCATGGCATCTGGTCCCAATATTTCATGGCAAATAGACGGGGAAACAGTGACAGACTTTATTTTTTGGGGCTCCAATATCACTGCAGATGGTGACTGCAGCCATGAAATAAAAGACACTCACTCCTTGGAAGAAAAGCTATGACTAACCTAGACAGCATATTAAAAAGCAGAGACATTACTTTGCAAACAAAGGTCCATCAAACTAGACAAAGGTCTAGTCAAAGCTATGGTTTTTCCAGTAGTCATGTATGGATGTGAGAGTTGGACTATAAAGAAAGCTGAGTGCCGAAGAATTGATGCTTTTGAACTGTGGTGTTGGAGAAGACTCTTAAAAGTCCCTTGGACTGCAAGGAGATCCAACCAGTTCATCCTAAAGGAGATCAGTCCTGGGTGTTCATTGGAAGGATGCTGAAGCTGAAACTCCAATACTTTGTTCACCTGATTCAAAGAACGGACTCATTTGAAGAGACCCTGATGCAGGGAAAGATTGAAGGCAGGAGGAGAAGGGGACAACAGAGGATTAGATGGTTGGATGACATCACCGACTCAGTGGACATGAGTTTGAGTAAACTCTGGGAGCTGATGATGGACCGGAAGGCCTGGCGTGCTGCAATCCATGGGGTCACAAAGAGTGGGACACAACTGAGCGACTGAACTGAACTGAACTGAACGCAGGCTTTAATCTTACGGCAGCCACTATATATGAATCTGAGGAGTGACATTTCTTATTTCAATCTTGAGTTGTGGAGCACTTCATTTTTTAATAAATTCTAAACTGTTTAAATGAACATAATGAATACCACAGTTTACAAAAACATGAACTTCATCACTTGGGTGTAAAGACAAAAGTCTTTCATGTCTGATATTTGAAAAATAATAAAATAAAGAGAGAGACCTCTTTCTATTTACTCTTGTTTGACTGAAAGGAATCCTAACCAAATAAAATCTTCTAAAAGGAAAAAGCCTCTATCAGTCTAGATCGACTTTTTGGGTCACAAAATCTTATGTGAGGCATGTGAAAATATTAATAACTCATCAGTCACTTCCAGTCAAATGAATGAGTATGCAAGGATGAGCTAATTTACTCGTGCAGGAGCAGCCTTTGTCTTATACATCTCTTGCCCACCTCTAACCCCTACCACTAGACTATGAGTTACTTGTGAACGTGGGTTGCATTTTATATTTCATAAAGGTGCCCAATAAATATCTGCTCATTGAATGAATGAACGAACCAATTTATCATTAGTAACATCTTAATACAATGAATTCAACATTAAAAACTTATGGTATGTTACAGGATAATCAGCACCATATTATAGCATGTTAAAGAGCAATAGTTAACATATTTTTAAATGCTGAGACTCTTTAAAAACTAAACTTTGAAAACAAATTAAGATAAGCCCTACTGGAATCTTTTCATCCAATAAGCCAATACTGAAAGAAGAATCTTTTCAGGGTATCCAGGAGTCTGAACTGCATGTTCTAGTGCTGTTTTTTGTTTTTTTTAAGAGTCAGTATTACAAAGCTAAAATACACCAAGAGTAAATTAATAAGAAAAATCTACACAGCTAGAGCTTTGTTGAATTAGAATTCCTGGGCTCCCAATAAGGGCTAAATCCCAAAGGGATCAGAGTCAAGTAAATAAAAAATCCATCTGAATTTTATCAGAGGGTAAAGTTTCAACTTTGAATACCCCAGCAACCAAGGATGAATTATGTATAAGATTAGTAAAGTGCCTTCATCCACACCCCAGCCAGAGAACATTCTTCTATCTCACTGTGACTGAAGGAAAAGCAGCAGTGTATTTGCCTGCCAAGAATAGTTGTGGGTATACTCTAGATAGAAGTTTAACAACACTGAGGGATTAAAATTTTAATAGTAAAGCTGCTGCTACTACCTGGGAGTAAAAGCTTGAACTCTGGCATCAGAAAGAAGTAGGGACTTCAGCATGCGAAAAGATGAAAACAAGAGCTGGCAAGTGCCTAACAAAGACTATGAGAGTATGTTCCCTTCTTAAATTCTTCCCCAAACTGCTTCTTTCTCTGCATATCCTATTTATAATATGCAAGAGTGCTCAATAGGAATATAGCCCTTTTCTACACTTTGAATAGTACATATACATTTCATTTCCAGAATGCTAGAAATTACAGGATGAGGTTAAAGGGTGATTATGTGGTCTGAATTCTCTGAATATCAGTTCTCTTAGTTTTGTTGAACATCACCTGAAGCCCAAATAATTTCTTTTCTTGAAGCTGGCAGTCTAGACAGACATAAGGCAATCTTAATATTAATTAGATAACTAAGAGAGATTATTTTTTCCTCAAATTCAGATAGAATACCATTAATAGCAAATCTTTCACTGAGGCCTTGTCAGCATTAAGGAACACATTGAAGTTTCCAATGTATTGTTACAACTGCTAGAAATATATCTGTTACCTAAAAATCCCACTTTAGAAAAACAAAACAAAAAAGCCCCATGAGTTATGTTATTTTAGACCAAAATTTATTCTGTTCAGTTAAACTTCCCCTCACAATCCTTGACAAACTTCACCTTTGATTTTGAAAGCAGAGTGATGCTGGAACGTAAGATACAGCTTTTAGTTTATATTAAGCTTTTTTTTCTTTTTTTTACTGTTTCAAAGAGTTAATTAAATTCCCTCTGAATCACTACAAATGAGTGCCTACTGTTTCTTCAGTATTACTGCATATTTTAGACAATTAGAAAGGCTGAAGTTCTTTACACAGTTGTATGAGTATGTGATATAAATGATCAGTGTACTTTAAGTAATTTACTAACCAGAATAGGAATGAAATTAAAGTGAACCAGTTTAAAGACAAAAAAGCAAATGGGCATTCTTTATTTTAAAACATCAGACTTCATCAAATAGGCTTATACAATGAAGAACATTTCCAGGTAGTTTATTTGTCTACTTAGATCTTTTCAGTAAGCACTTCTGCAACCTAAGGGCCCTTTCTACTTTCTGACAACCCATACCGGCCTCTTTGTTTAAACTTCTTCTCCAATCCATCTCCTATAGGAAGACACTAGTAGGACCACTGTACTGTCATCACTCCGTCAGTCTATGATTCCTTCAGGGTTACTATATTTGGTTTGAAATTTATCCTTCTGTACTTGTTTTGGTATAACTTGAGAGGTGACGTATTTTTGAAACCAAATATATATGTGACTAAAGGACTATCTGTTGTGTGATTTCAAGGAACTCTTAACTTGATTGGCTCAAACTTCCTCATCTATTACATTGGAAGACCACAATCTGTCCTCCAATGCCTCTGGTAAGAACTAATGAGAGTTTAAGTATAAACTTTTAAAAAAGAAAACTAATGAAGTCCACATTACTCCTGGTATAGAATTATAATACATTAATTAGTTGTACTAATTTAGTTCTTTTGAGCATTAAAAATTTGATTGGTGGGGGAAGGAGCAAAATTCCACTCAAGAAAAAAGCTAAAATAACTATTCCTCAAGATTTTAATTTTCCTCTGTACCTCATTAATTCTTTCCATTTAGAGGACTATGCTGGGTCTGCAAAAATCTTTTCTAAAACAAAAATCAGCAGGTTTCCTAATGTGAATTCTAATACCACTAGTGTTACAAATTTGGAATGAGTGATTTACATCAATATCTGGGCACAACTCTTCTACCTGCTATGCAGTCCATTTGCCTCAAGTGCTAATGAATAACAATAAATATATTCACAGCAGTTAGTGATAGAGTAACTTATACTTTGGCACGGAGGCTTTCACTTTGAGGGGGGCGAAGATGATTAAATATTCTGCCAAATGAATTCAGGGAGAGCTTTTATGAATTTCATACTTGTTAAGCACGTGTTATTAGGGAAAGAGGGTGCTTTCCACAAACTTCAAAACTGAATTAAATCCTGGGGAAAGGATATAGACATGCATTAAAAAGTATATTGCCCTAACTTTTATTCTTTCTCTTTTGTCTTTCAAGAGTTCAGTACTCAGAAAATTTGGATGAAGAAGAACATTAGCAATTCCATAAATTTCTCATTATGGTTCTTTTTGAAGAACAATGAGGATGAAGTATGAGAAATTACCCTTATAAAAAGAGGAGAACAACTTTTCTCTTGCTACAAATATCCCAGTTAATTAAGAAAATCAAAATTGGAATATGCCAGACTGCCCAAATAAAGACTTTAGTGGTACCAACAGTGGAACAAAAGTGTAAACATTTAAAATTTTTGACCTATTACAATAGATTTATTTTATTATCAGGATATTCTCTGGGAAATACCTCAGATATATTACTATGGAAACAGCATGTTATAGAAGAGTATTTTCCCAGAATTTATGCTTAGTTACAATTCAAAATGTTTTTAAAACTGTATTAGCTCTTGAAAATAATTCATTTTCAAAGTGAAGAAACATTTTAATTTCAGTTTAATTTCTGAATGGGGCCCTAGGTATTTAGGATGCAACTCTCTTAGGGTTTTAGTAAAGTCAGATGAAGAATATAAAAAACCTTTCACCTGTAGACAGATTTCATGTCACTGGTTATGACAACAGAAAATTAGGAACCTTTAAACTGATGTATATCAATACATGGTTATAATTGTCTATCAACTCCCCTGGTTATAAAGAAATCTTTGTCCTGGAAAAAATTATAATAATGGACAAACCTTCTCAAAAGTTCTCATTACTATTCAGCAAAAGACACTTGGCATTTATATCTGCTTATTACTTTTTAAAATGTACTTTAGGGAGAGAAATGTTAATTATTTTGGGGAAGGGACTGAAGAAATCCCAGTGAGACATTCTGTAGAGAGGTCTTTTGTTAGTGTAACATCTGACCTTCTATATCTTTGGAAATCATGCAACTTGGCTAATGTAGTCCTTAAAGAATTAATCAAGCAGATTGTTAGGCCCTAGTTACAGTGAAGCCAGCCAATTATGAGTTGCTCAGAAATTCATCACTGGCATGTCCAACCACATTTTCCCACATAAAGATTAGTAGAAATATGTGGAAACGGGGCCCATTCCCACCCTAGCACAGCTACAATATGTGTTCAGTGAAACAAATTTTAACCAAGTTTTGCCTTAGTGAAACAAATAATTTATCTGGAAGTCTTTTTAATTTCTGTCTTTACCCATAATATCTTATCTGCCAACATTGCAAATGCTGCCCCGTTAAGTTAAAACCCAACTAGGGATTTTTATATTCAAACACAAAAGCACTAAAGTCACATGCCACAAGCCTGAATTTATCTGTAAGTTAATGAAATTTCCAAACACCACCTTCAGTCTTTTCACTGTTGTAATAACGCCCTCCCAAGGCTTACTAAGAAGAAAGCTTTTCTTGCAAGAGAGGAATGAAAGGAGTCAGAGTAGATGAAGATTGGTTCTGTAAGGAGAGGGCAGTGCTGCTCTTAAATAAAGAAGCGCCTTTCAGATAAGCAGAATCAGATTCCAGTTCATTGGTTTGCTGGCTACCCTTACTTTGAACTCTCATATTTAACCCAGCAGGCTTCAAAGCAGGTGAGAAAATGACCTACCACTTAAAAGCAATTTTTCCTTTTTCAGGAATTCTGGCCTTAAGAGACTATCAGCTCTGATATCAGCACATTCCACATCTCCAGGGATTTATGCAATTTTTTTCCCATTGCTCTATGTCTACTGTGGGCTAAGTTTTCATCTCAGCCAGGAGGAAAATCAGGAGAAAAAGTCCTAATGTGCTGAAGATGAAATCTTTTTCCATAGCTTTATATCATGCAAAAGAAGGGGCACTAAAACACTAGCCATTCTAGTTCGTTCCCTTCCATTTATGTAAATCTGATGTCCAGTGAGGATTACTACAAATTACTAATCCCTAGCGCCTTGCTTCACAAAAAAGCAATCTTTGTAACAAGTGCATTTTAACAAATTCAGACTGAATTTCCTCTAGCATGTGAAATAATACAAGAAGTTATCAGATGAAGAGACAATGGCAACAATGGAAGGAACTAGGAAATTTTCTTAAACCTCTTTGCCTTACTTAATATTAGAATAAATATGTTTCAAAGATTCTTCATTGATTTCTACATTTAATTGTACTTGGCTATCAAATATCTGACTTAACTAAAAATTTTTAACACATGCAGTTTAACGCAACTTACCAATGGGTTCTGCTCTATAAGGCAGTTTGCTAGTGCCTAGAATTTGAAACATTTCTTCACTTTCTGGTGCACATAATCGACCAGTAGTACTACAGGTATTGTTTAAATGATACTTAACAGCCATTTCTACTACTATTTTTATGGAAAAATGCATTTTTGGTTTACTAGTAGGACATAGCTCTTCCAAACATGAAGAGGGTAGGGTTTCTCACTACAGCTGCACTTTGGTGATGATGATGACAATGATGACAACAACAGCTAACACCTACTTTTTACTGTGGGCAGACACAGTTCTAAACTCTTGATAAATTTTAAACTCATTTAGCCCTCACAAAAATCCAAGAGGTAGTACTATTCTCATTTTACAACTGGGGGGTGGGGAAGGTTAAGCAACTTACCCAAGGTTGCACAGCCAATAAGTGTCACAGCTGAAATCCAAAGCAAAAGAGTCTGGCTCCAGAGCCTCTGCTCATAACGACTCTACAATCTGTCCCTTCTCCACCTTGATAAGGTGGCACCATCCAGGAGTTATAAATTCCTCTATTGGGGATAGAGTAGAGCAAGGGCTTCTTAAGCTTTAAATGTATATAGAATCCTCTGGGGATCTTGCTTCTAACAATGTCCTGGGTGATGGTAATGCTCCTGGGGCACAATATTAAGTGGTAAAAAGAATGTGAACCTCTAGTTCTCTTGCTGTCTGTCTAGTAGGGTAGTTGCTTATTGAGTTTATAAACTGGAGTCTGCCTATATTGCTTTCATTTCCCATTAATTCTTAAATGGAAACAGCCCTTGGAACTGCTGCATACCGAATATTGATTTGCAGGTACTTTCAGTAAATACTTAACTTTTAGGAATTTAAACTGTACATGTAAAGGCCATAGGGATAAAATCTAGCTGTAGAAGTTTGCTGTCAGGCACATTTTAAACACTACATACCAGCAACACATACCAAAAGATAGTAAACAAATGTCTGTTTATTGTTCATCAACTAGAATCACAGTAAATTAATAACTTTTGACCTAAAAAAGAAGCTTCAACTTTCAAATGGATAATTATTTATTATCAGACACTGCTAGGAGCTTGTGTTATGTAATCCTAAAGGCTCTTTTGGTGCATCAGAGATCACTTAGGTAAAGGCAGACACGATATACTAACACATGGGTACAGCAGACAGTGAGTGCACTCCACATTAATTTTAGCCAGTACCTCATGGAAGGACACTGCTAACAATTACTATCTCTCTACTCTAGATTCTAGACCTCCCTCCTCTCTCTATTTTACCTCCTCCCCACTGCCCTGAGAGACCATCTCTCCCACTGCTTTTCTATGATCTCAAATACACAGCTGTGTATTTTTTTCTGCTTGTTAAATGGACGGGATTCTCTGTTTAGTCCATTTTTTTCCATGCCAGATTACACAGTGAGGTCATTTCAGTTTGAGACACACACTCGCCAATCAGCACCACTGCAAGCAACAGAGTTATGGTGTGATCAGTAAGCTTTCTTTCTTTCTTTTTTTATTATTTTTTTATCTTAGTAAGCTTTCTTTTTATACTGAGAGGAAGCAGAAGAGTCAGTTTCCAACCCGAATGTCTATACTCCCTGAGCAGCAGTAAAAAGTCATCCTTCTTGCAGCCGGACCCAGAATCAACTGGAGTCTCAAACTCTTAGGCCTACAGCCAGTGGCAACTTAACACATTATAATAGTTGACCTTCAGGGAAAAAGAGAAACCAGTGCTCTCACTACTGGTGCCAGAAGAAAACCAGCTAATCTTTAAGGCACAAAATAAACTATTCTTAAGGCAGGAAAAGAAAGTGTGAGGACACAGGGAGTTATAATGGAGGCACAGAGAGAAAAATAAAGAAACTGCATTACCAAATAAAGGCTAATACTTCTATGGTTCTCAGTGCTTTTCTATTTGGGAGTATCATGAATTAACATTTTCTTTCTGGGTTTGAACTCATTACTTGGTAAAAATGCAAAGATGTACAAGGCATGTCTTTTTTATTAGGCTCAGAGACTTAAAGGGACTTCTCTTTGGTAATTTTGCTTTGAGTCAGTGACATTAATTAATAGGTTTATGTAGAAAAATTAATAATCACAAGATACTCTTTAAAATCAGTCCTCAAGTACTTTCTGGACCTGGGTCAGGAAATGGGGAAGCAGTTCAAAACTAAAGGGTAAAAAGGAAAATAAAGGTCTGCAGATGGTTCTACACCCAAGGTTGGGAAGATCAATAAGAATATGCACATATAATAATAATGAGGACTTCTGAGTGAAGGGGCACATTCTGAAGCCAGGACAAATGTCTCAACTGTCCTATCTTACCTACTTATTCCCTATCCTAGCTGCACTCTTGAATATAACATTCAGCAAATCCTTAGAATTAATGATTTCATTTAAATGGAAAAAACAAAAGGCCTTTGTACAAAACAAGGAATTTTTTTTTAAATGCCAAAGAAAATGCATTTAAAAGGGCTGGATTATTCTTTAACTAGTAACAAGGCTTGTGTTTACCACCAAAAGTGATCTACAAAGACCAGCTTTATAATTTATGACATTGTATTTTCAAAACTTCTAAGCAACAAAAATATAGCTCAAATCACCAAAAACTTATGTTTGACATATTTATGGCAGCAACCTTACAAATCAATTCCTGTAATTTACTTTATAACAAATATCTTCCACTGCTCAACTGGTTTAGCACAAACAGATCAGAGATGGTTTCTTGTGTGTTTTACAAATATTCTACACAAGTCCTTGAGATCATACTTACAGCTTTAGCAAAAACACCCATGATCTCAGGAAACTGGTGTGTAAGGAAAGCTATCATTGCTGTAGAAGAACATAGTCCTGCTGTGAAATGGATGAAAAAAGGAATCTCCTTCTTTGGGTAAACAGAAACATGATGAAACGCTGCAAGAGAGAAAAGATAGAAATAGATTTTATTTCAGAGTATAGTGTAAGCCAGTTTTAATATTTTCAAGTGAAATCCATTTCTAAAAACTAAAAAGGAAAAATTAAAAAAAAAAAAAGAACACGAAGTCTCTGGCCAAGCAAGGTAGAAAGAAGTTATCAATTATTTATAGCATCAACAGCACATCTACACAGTTAGATGACTGTTGGGAACTGGGAAAAGGATGGCACTGTGGGAAAGAGCAGTAATTGTAGTCATGCTGAGGTGGTTTTGAAAAAGAGCTTTGTCACTTACTAGCTGTGTGATCTTGAATAAGTTGCTAAACCCTCTAGCAGTTGCCATGGAGTTGTTATGATGAACACTGTAAGCACTTTATAAAGGTGTTGTTTTTTTCGATCTTGGGGAGCTCAGACATGAGTACAGAGATCAAGAAATAGACATGTGGTTGGAGATTTCCTAGAACAGTTAATAATTTTACCCACTTCTTAATAAGTGTCCTATATGTGGCATTTCATTGAGCACTGTAAAAATCTAACCAGAACATCAAAGTCCTAGATTCTGAACATAAATGGAGTCTATTGTCTTATTTTTACATTTACACATTTACTCAGGTATTATTTTTCTAGTGATTAGATATTTAATTACCAATAGTATTCAAGTATTTTTCTTATTTGAAATGTGAAACTACTTGAATAACAATGATGACAGTAGCTTATTACAATGATTGGTACACAGTAGGTGCTCAATAAATGTCTGTTAAACTGAGAGCTATTCTGGGACTTCAGTTGGCTGCTCACAGGGTTGGACACAGACCTAAGAATTCCTGATGTAATATCCTGCATAGGTAAGGAATGACTAATTCAGTGCTGAATCAAGTTCAGCTATAAATTTAATGTTTTAAAACATAATGATTCACAGAGAAGATTACACCTAAGTTTCCTTCAATAGACAGGATATTTTTAATGTATTATATACTATCTTTAGAAAGTACATACCAAAAAGCAAACTCATTAAAAATGCAGAAAATTCCCAGAGCCTTGTGTCATGTTTAAAGTAAAAGCACATCAAATCTGAAATTTTTTAAAGTTAGAAACATTAGAAGCTGTGAACAACACTGTGCTTTCAGCACCCCAAAAAAATCAGTCCCCTTTGCTCTGTCCCTCAGCCATGAGAGGACAACTTCTTCTAGCAAATCAAAATATAAAAACCATGGTATTTGCAAAGATAGGGAACAAATACTTACATATGCCAATGTTACTATAGTTGCTTTTGTGTAAGACAGCAAAATTAATAATATTAATTAAACTATAGCATTTTGTGGTTTACAAAGTGCTTTTATTTACATTATTTTTTTCAATAATCCTAGGAGATAGTATTATTCCTACTTTCTGAGGTAGAAAACTGTATAGCGTTAATAGGATAATTTTCTAAAATAAGAAATTTTTATACTGTAGGAGAGATCCAATTTTTTCTTTTTGGATTGCTTTCTGTAGATTCATTTGTCAGTCAATGTTTGGCTAATACATCAAAATAATGGATGACTAGTACAGAAACACTCCCTTAGAAGTAAAGTTCAAATTTCATCACTGGCTTGTAGAGAAAAATTTATCAGGAGGCATAAAAGACAACTAAACAGCTATGTGAACTAAGGGAATAGTTCAAGTCTGAACTTATGAGGTTCATAAGCAAATTCCAGAATGCCTTAAGTCATATCAAGGTTGAAGGAGAATTGAAAGCAAAAAACCTTAAGTACTCTTGGGTATTAAAGCTCCACATTAATAAAAATTTGTTCATTTTATCATAAAGACAGAAAAAATACTCTAAGAATATACAATATAATCAAACTAAACCCCCCAGAATATCCCTCCTCTCACAGCTCCTAGAATTTGCAAATGAGTAGACCCCTAGAAATAACAAAGTCCTGCCAAAACACAAAGTCTCTGTTCTTAAAGGCTATGGCTCTGACAATACAAAATAATGTGATGATTTTATTCACATTACTATGAAAGCTTGCCTTATATTATCAGGCAACCTCTGTAATGATTTGGGGGGCATTATTTTAGGTTAAATGTATTAGCCTAATGTAATACACTCTTGCATATTGATGTTCCACAATTAAAGATTCATTCCTTTGCCTTAAATATCCTTGTTCCCATTAAAATAGAAAAACAACACCTACTATCATCACCTGAGGAAAGAAAATATTTCTAACACTAATGACCTTCTAATTGCCAAAGTCAATGGATTCTTCTCAGTAATTACCTTACTTAATACCTTGGATACTCCTCCTCACTTGGAATTTTTTTTCTCCTTTTAGTTTCTAGGATACCTAGTTCTGGTTCTTGTCCTGTCTCAGACCATTCCTTCACTGAATCTTCTGACTCCTTATCGGCCACCCATTCCTTGGAAATTTTCATCATGGTTCACCTTTGATTTACATCTCACACTCTATACAGTTTCCCTTAGTGATCTCATTCACTCCTAGAAAATAATGACCCCTAAGTCAGTTTTGTGGTGTAGAGGGAAAGAGATATTTTGGTAATTTTGTTTACATGACCTGATCCTGTCGCTAGGCCACAGCAGATTGGATTAGGGATGAACACCTGGGTAAATCTGATTTACTCTCCCAGAAGTTTTAGAAGCAGGACTGAGATACTCTTTATTCTATATTATCCTCATGATGAGGATGACATGTAAATTCAGAGCTGCACAGGGGTATCAAGTCTGGCTACATGAGTGTCTAAGAAAGAGAGAGCCAAACTGCAAAGAGAAAGATAAAAATAACGTAGATACACTGAGAAAAGCAGAAATGAAAGCTCATACAAAGAAAAGATGGAGGTGGGGAATGAAAAGGAAAAGTGAGAATAGGAGAGACTGAAAAAGGCAGTCAGAGACAGAGACACACAGAAAACTGACTCCTGGAAATCCTGATAGCCTTCTCGTTCTGGTCTCTTCCAAGGTGCAATTATAATTGTTGCCTTTGTGTTCTTTGAGATAACTCAGCCTTCTTCCAACAAATTCTCTTTATTTTTAAGCTAACCTGAAGTGGCTCTCTTATACCCAAAGAGGGCTTACAATATTTACTACTTATAAAACATATATTTAATAATATACATATTATATATAACTTACAAACATATCTTAACCCCATGTATGTAGAGATATAAAATATAAAGGCAATGTATGTATATGTTAAATAGATTACATAATAAAATATTTAAACATATAACACACATGGATATATGTGTATGGTTGACATGTCACATATGCAACATACTCAAAAATAAAAATTGTGGGAGAAAAATATCAGCATACTCAACTTCCATAAGCTCTCCTAAGTTTTTATCTATCTGTTTGAACTTTTCAGTTCTTAAGTCTGATGGCTGTAAAACTGCAACTTTCCTTCCTAGACTTTAGTTCTAATGGACCCAGAACTGTAAAAACTGTGGTATAGATTTATAAGAGGAAACTAGTGTTTATAACTGTCAGCATCCTTATGTATCAGTTAAGTCATAAAAAGGATAATTAGACAGAAATTTACCAGCTCATAGAGAAAAAAAGTGAGTGGATGATAAGGCAGCTGAGACAAAAAGCACAGACTATTCTTTCAAAAGTTTAGCTTCCTAAAAGCAGGAACTAGACAAACCACTTTCAGCCGTCATAACCCTGTGTGTTTCTGGTTCTCCTCTTGACTCTTGGACTGTTTTTTGTTTTTTTTTTAATTGGGAAGTACAGTCCCTCCAATTTCACTCTACTTTATAAAGATTATTTTGACTATTCTGGGTCCTTTAACATGCCATGTACATTTTGGGATCAGCTTATCAATTTGCAAGAATTGTATTGAATTAATAGATCAATTAGAAGAGAATTGTCATAAAAATAATATTGGGGCTTCCAATCCATAAACATGAACTATCTCTTTATTTATTTAGACTTTCTTTAATTCTTCTACACAGTATTTAGTGGATTTTAAAAATCTCATACTTCTTTTAATTTAGAACTAAATTGTTTGTTCTCTTTGATGCTATTCTCATTGGGTCTGTTTTCTAGTTTACATTTTGGATTATTCATTGCTGGTATATAAATATGACTGAGTTATATATATATATCAATATTATATCCTGCAACCTTGCTGAACTAGTTTATTAGTTCTAATAATATTTTTATGGAATTCTTAGGACATGAAGATTATGTCATCTGTGAATAAAAACAGTTTTTCTTCTTTCTTTTGAACATGAATGCTTTTTATTTCTTTTTCTTGCTTGATGGCATTAACTAGAACCTTTAGTACAATGCTGAAGAGAAGAGTGCAGACATTCTTGTCTTGTTCCTGATCTTAGGGGGAAAGCATTCAATCTTTCAGCATTAAGTATGATGTTAGCTGTGGGTTTTTTGTAGATGCTCTTTATCAGGTTGAGGAAGTTCCCTTTTATTCCCAGTTTGTTCAGAATTTTTATCATGAATGGGTATAGGATTTTTGTCAAATGCTATTCTCCATCTATTGTCCTTTACACTTTCAGATGTTAAAGCAACCTCGCTTTGTGAGGTAAATCCCAATTGGTCATGGAGCATAATCCTTTTTACATGTTGGTGGATTCAGTTTGCTAACATGTTGTTGAAGACATTTGTATCTATGTTCATGAGAGATATTGTTCTATAGCTTTCTTGTAATGTTTTGTCTGACTGTTGTCAGGATAATGTTGGTCTCACAGAATGAGCTGGAGAGTGCTCCTTCTTCATTTGCTGAAAAGTTTGTGAAGGATTGGTGTTATTTCTTCTTTAAGATGACTGCTTGTAAGAAAAGAAAAACAAAAACTTTCATCTGTGTGTCCTTCATTGCACCAAGTACAAGGTTTTAACCACAAAAATATAAAAAATGAACTAAATAATGCAACTATATCCAAGAACTGGCTAAAATAGTATTTAAACAGTATCCTGAACTTCAACCAGAGGCACTTTTAAAATGGGAGAATACTATGAAAAATAATCTAACAACTAATTTTAAGTTTAGAAAAACGTGAATATTTACTTACGAGGTAATAGCTCTCTATCAGCAGTCTCTGTGCAGCTGGGATAAGGATAAAATAGATGGCCTTTCTCTAATGGGTATGGAATCATTCGAAAAGCTGAGGGAAAAAAATATACATCTGTTGACATGCAATTCAATCTCACTTTCATCATCTACTACAATCAAAGCTATTTTGGAGATGTATTTTTATTAAAATGTCTCACAGCATTTTAAAAATTTATTTTAAAAAAATATTTGTTCAGTTGTGCCCGGTCTTAACTGCAGCATACGGGATCTTCAATCTTCAAGGCAGCATGGGGGACCTTTTTTTTTTTAGCGGCATGTGGAATCTAGTTCCTGGACTACAGGTGGAACCTGGGCCCCGGGCATTGGGAGCATGGAGTCTTAGACACTGGACCGCCAGGGAAGTCCCCCACATAGCATTTTGTTTTCTTTTTTAGAGACACATTTTACATGAAAGAAACAAAATATGCAGAGGAACAAATAAGAAGAATAAAATTTATTTAGAGAATAGTGAATGTTCTAACTGAAATAAAACTAAAGGGAGTACTGGAAGATAAGACTGGCTGTGTCCTTCTTGCCTTAGTCTCCTCATTACAAACATAAAATACTTAACTCTCCACATGAGAATTCCACTTCTTAGGGAAATCACACAACTGTTGTAGTTATAACTTCTGTCAACCTAAGAGTTTTCAATGGATCCTAACTTCATATTTGAGCTGTTACCTAAGTTTTCTGTAAGCAGAGCTTAATTTAGATCAGGGGTCACCAAAGTACCTAAATTAAGTATCTAATGGGGTCACCTTTGGTCAGACCTGGACCACTATCTGTTTTTGTAAATAAAATTATATTAGAATATAGTCATGTCTTCTCATTTATATATTATAAAAGGCTGCTTTCATGCTGTAAGAGTTGGGTAATTGTGACAAAGACTATGGCCCACAAAGACTAAATATTTACCAACTGGTCCTTTACAGAAAAAGTTTATGCATCCTTTATCTAGATTATCATCCATTCCCACAGACTTCTTAAAGAAGAAATCTTTATTGATCTATTCAACTATCAAAATTATAAGGTTTTTGTTTTTCCTTTAGTGCTTGGATCTAGGAACTTTTGTCAAAATACAGATTTTTGTTTTGCTGCAATAAAATACAGCAACTTTTCCAAAGTCACAGAGCAAATTAAATCAGTGACACTAGGAAATCATTCATTAAGATGATTATTCATGAAACACTGAATCAATCATATACTTATGGAGAATTTCCTATGTGCCAAGCAGGCTAGGCATTGATGACACATACAAAGTGAATAAGATAGACTACGTAGTTTTGAGAAGCTTGCAAACTATTGGAGAAAAAAACAAAAGAAAATCTAAGTATCCCAAAACATCAAGCTCCTCAGCTTTCACTAATCTGTATATTGTCAGTATCAAGCACAGTGCCTAATGCTCAGCAAAAGTTTATACAGAAGTTCCCAAATTTTCTTGATTCAAGGACACATGGTGCCCTTCATGTCTCAGTAATTTGCTATGATGCCCCAACGCTTTAAGAAGTATTTAACAATTCCACTTACTAAGTAGTGGTTCTGATCAATTTCAAAACTTTTTGTTCTAACAGCTTAGCAGCAAGTTGAAAAAAATACACATAAATTAAAGGAAAAAAGTTATTTCATTTTTAAATAACCATCATTTCTCCCTAATGGGATGTATGAGCCTGTTGGACAGCACACAATTTCTCAAACCTCAGAATCACTTTGAATAATACCATCCTCATTTCCTGTTCTACACTGAGTTTTGTGTGATACTTCCTTTAATCATAGCAACTAACAAAAATCCAGCTTTGCAAAGCTATGACAACACTAAAAGAAAACAGAGAATACTGTTGAAATCTTTAACTATCTAGAGCTACAGTTTGAATGGTGTATTGCTGTGTTTCTACGAAAAATTTAAAATCTCATGGCACTCTTGTGAATTTACCAAAATGTCCAAAAGTACCTCAGTGCAACGTTTGAGAACTGAGGAGGTTAACAAGTTTTAGTTGTTATTTAGAATGTGCACTGAATTTAAATTTTCATCTATAGCTAATTTTAAGAAGTTACAAATGAGAGACCTGGTAGTTAGTGGAAAATAATTCAATTTTCCAAAGAAATATACAAATGGCCAATTAACACACAAAAATATGTTCAAAATTAATTATTAGGGACATGCAAATCAAAATGAGGTACTATTTCATACCCATTAGGGTGCTATTACCAAAAACCAGAAAATAACAAGTACTGGCAAGGATATAAAGAAAGTGAAACCCCTGTGCATTGCAAGTGGAATGTAAAATGGTTCAGCTGCTATAGAAAATAGTACAGTTGTTCCTCAAACAATTAAACACAAAATTATATGATCTAGCAGTTCCACTTCTAGGAGTACACTGAAAAGAACTGAAAGCAAGAACTTAAACAGGTATTTATGCACCCATGTTCATAGCAGCATTATCCACAATAGCCAAAAGGTGGAAACAGCCCAAATGTCCACTGATGGATGAATGGATAAACAAAACTTTGTATATACTTACAATGGAATATTATTCATCCTTAAAAAGAAAAGAACTCTTACACATACTTCAACAATATGGTAAATGAAATAAGCCACATATAAAAGCACAAATGTATAATTTCACTTATATGAGACACCTAGAGTAGTCAAACTCATAGAGACAAAAAATAGAATGGTCCATGGCTGATTCATATCAATGTATGACAAAACCCACTGGAAAAAAAAAAATAAAAAAATAAAAATAAATAAAAAAATAAAAAACAACAACAACAACAACAAAAAAATAGAATGGTTACCAGGGGGCTGGGAAGGAGGAAAGAATGAGGAGTTACATTTCAATTGGTACAGAATTTCAGTTTGGGGTGATGAAAACACTCAGGATGGATGATGGTGATGGTTGCACAACAATGTATATGTATTTCACAGAACTGAGCATTTTAAAACATTTAAAATGCTTTTATGTTATATATATTTTACCACAATTAAAAAATTTGGGGGGGATTTCCCTGCTGGTTCAGTAGCTAAGACTCAAAGCTCTCAATGCAGGGGGCATGGGTTCAATCCCTGGTCAGGGAACTAGATCCTATATGCCACAACTAAGTGGCACAGTCATCATATACATTTTAAAAAAATAAATATTTTTTTAAAAATTTTTTAAAGAATTAAGTTGATTTCAGTAATGAAAAAAAGTTTCATACTGTACACATCTCAAAACAAAACCAAAAGAAGTCCAATTTAAAAAATATTAGAATAGCAAGCCACATTAAAAAATAAATGAAGGTATATAAATTTTCATTTTTTTTCCTTATAAATATTTAATTCACATGAACATACAGCAGAATACCCAAACAGTTTTTCATTCTGCTTTTCCTAAATGTGGTTTTAATATAAGCACATTACACACTTCTCCTACCAATAAACCAATAAACACCATGGAGTTCACTTTCAAACCAATCTGAACAATAAATCCTTAAGGAAACCCAGACAATCTCATTAAAAAAAGACTGCCTGTGAATGCAATGAATAGTCAGGAAGACTAGCACTGCATCCGGAAGAGAGCACTCACTGCCTTCCCACGTGCACTGCAGCAGGTTAAGAGCGCCTTCTATCCTCTTCCAGTGCTGAAGGTGAAAGAACGCGTAGGCAACTGCTTCACTGTCACCCCGCTTCAGAATGTGTTCTGGAGGTAAAATGAGGCTTTTCATCTCTAGTAAATACTAGAGAAATAACATACACACATAGACACACCACACACACAAAAAAAGAAAATTATGTTAAATTCAAACATCCACAAAAGTGTAGATTCAAATTTAATAAAGTTAACTAGATTTAAAAAACAAACATTAAGCTAGTTGAAATGACAAGAAGGTCTTACTGATAATGTGTATAAAATGCTTGTATATATGCAAATCCCAAAGATCAGAATATGCCTAAAGGTAAAAATAAGGTAATAAATGACTTATGTGCAACTTTAAATACAAAATGGAAACTAAGCTGAAGAAATAATGTGTGAGAAAATTATTTATTTTTCCAAAAAAGGATAAATGTAAAAAATTATAAAACACAATTTTGGAACAACATGTTGTGGCAACATTTTTTTCTTTATTTCTCTTTTACTGTGTGTGTGTGTGTTAGTCACTCAGTTGTGTCCAACACTCTGTAACCCCATGGACTATGGCCCGCCAGGCTCCTCTGTCCATGGAATTCTCCAGGCAAGATACCGGAGTGGGTTGCCCTTTTACAGTGAAGGAATTTAACTGTTAAGAAGTTCAATTCTTAAACACAGGGCAAAGCACTATGCTTGTTAGGGAATGCCAAGACACTATTCTCTGGAGCTTCCTAATGTATTGAGAAACACAGATTTTTTTTGGTGGGGCGGGGGTGGGGGGGCGGTGCGTGCTATGCAGCTTCTGGGATCTTTGTTCCCCAACCTGGGATCAAATCTGGCCCCTTGGCAGTTGAAAGCACAGATTCCCAACCAATGGACCACCAGGGAATTCCCAAGAAAGACAGATTCCTTAAATTAATTATAATCAGACTATGTGCTTTACTATAGGTACAGATACATATAGGCATATGGATAGGAGGTATTATTTTTTAATTTAGCTTTTAATAACAGCTTTATTGAGATATAATTTACATACTTTACAGTTCACCCACTTAAAGTACACAATTCAATACTTTTTAGTACATTAACAGATATGTGCAACCATTACCACAATTTCAGAATATTTTCATCATTTCAAAAGGAAACCCAAATGTATATTAGTGTAGCCACTACAGAAAACAGTAGGAGGTTCCTCAAGAAACTAAAAATAGAGTTACTATATGATCCGGCAACCCTGCTCCTGGGCATATATCTGGAGTAAACTATAATTTGAAAAGATTCACAGACCTCAATGTTCATTGTGGCAATATGTACAATAGCCAATCTAAATGTCCACTGACAGATGAATGGATAAAGATGTTGTGTATATATATAAAATATATGTATGTATATATATATATGTATATATATAAAATATATGTATGTATATATATATATGTATATATATAAAATATATGTATGTATATATATAATGGAATACTACTCAGCCATAAGAAAGAATGAAATAATGTAGCAACATGGATGGACCTAGAGATGATCATACATAATGAACTAAGTTAGAAAGACAAATATCATATGATATCACTTGTATGTGGAGTCTAAAATATGACACAAATGAACTTTTATGAAACAGAAACAGACTCACAGACACAGAGAACAGACTTATGGAAGCCAGGGGAAGGGAGGTGGGAGAGGGATGAATTGAGAGTTTGAGATCAGCAAATGCAAACGATTATGGAGAGAATGGATAAACAACAAAGTTCCATTTAGCACAGGGAAATATATTTAATATCCTGTGATAAATCATAATGGAAAAGAATATAAGAAGAATGTATATATATGTATAATGAAATCACTTTGCTCTACAGTAGAAATTAACACAACAATGTAAATTAACTATACTTCAATAAAATAAATTAAAAAAAAAAAGAAACACCATACTCTTTAGTTATCACCCTCTCCATTCTCAATCTCCCTCAGCTCTAAGCAACCACTAATATACTTTCTGTCTCTATAGATTTGCCCATTCCAGATATTTGATACAAACAGAATCATTTAATATATGGTCTTTTGTGACTGGTTTAATTCACTTGGCATATATCCATGTTGTAGCATGTATCAGGACACCATTCTTTTTGTGGAACAATATTATACAAAATAATATTCCATTGTATAATATAAACAATATTATAAATACAAATAATAATATAAATAATATTCCATTATATGGATAGACCACATTTATTTGTCCATTCATCATTTGATGGATATTTGGTCTTCACCTTCTGGCTATTGTGAATAGTATTACAATAAACATTGATGCTGTGAAAGTGCTACACTCAATATGTCAGCAAATTTAGAAAACTCAGCAGTGGCCACAGGACTGGAAAAGGTCACTTTTCATTCCAATCCCAAAGAAAGGCAATGCCAAAGAATGCTCAAACTACCACACAGTTGAACTCCTCTCACACACTAGTAAAGTAATGCTCAAAATGCTCCATGCCAGGCTTCAAGTGACACGTGAACCGTGAACTTCCAGATGTTCAAGCTGGTTTTAGAAAAGGCAGAGGAACCAGAGATCAAATTGCCAACATCTGCTGGAACATCGAAAAAGCAAGAGAGTTCCAGAAAAACAACTGAAACATTATTGACTATGCCAAAGCCTTTGACTGTGTGGATCACAATAAACTGTGGAAAATTCTGAAAGAGATGGGAATACCAGACCACCTGACCTGCCTCTTGAGAAACCTGTATGCAGGTCAGGAAGCAACAGTTAGAACTGGACATGGACAACACACTGGTCGAAGTAGTACGTCAAGGCTATATATTGTCACTGTAGTATATTTTAATTTATATGCAGAGTACATCATGAGAAATGCTGGGCTGGATGAAGCACAAGCTGGAATTAAGATTGCTGGGAGAAATATCAATAACCTCAGATATGCAGATGATACCACCCTTATGGCAGAAAGTGAAGAACTAAAGAGCCTCTTGATGAAAGTAAAAGAGGAGAGTGAAAAAGTTGGCTTAAAGCTCAACATTCAGAAAACTAAGATCATGGCATCCAGTCCCATCATTTCATGACAAATAGATGGGGAAACAATGGAAACAGTGGCTGACTTTATTTTTTTGGTCTCCAAAATCACTGCAGATGGTGACTGCAGCCAAGAAGTTAAAAGACGCTTACTCCTTGGAAGAAAAGTTATGACCAACCTAGACAGCATATTAAAATGCAGAGACATTACTTTGCTGACAAAGGTCCATCTAGTCAAGGCTATGGTTTTTCCAGTAGTTATGTATGGATGTGAGAGTTTGACTATAAAGAAAGCTGAGTGCCAAAGAATTGATGCTTTTGAACTGTGGTGTTGCAGAAGACTCTTGAGAGTCCCTTGGACTGCAAGAAGATCCAACCAGTCCATCCTAAAGGAAATCAGTCCTGAATATTCATTGGAAGGTCTGATGTTGAAGCTAAAACTCCAATACTTTGGCCACCTGATGCGAAGAACTGACTCATTTGAAAAGACTCTGATGCTAGGAAAGATTGAGGGCAGGAGGAGAAGGGGACGACAGAGGATGAGATGGTTGGATGGCATCACCAACTCTATGGACATGAGTTTGGGTAAACTCCGGGAGCTGGTGATGGACAGGGAGGCCTGGCGTGCTACGGTTCATGGGGTTGCAAAGAGTGGGACATGACTGAGTGACTGAACTGAACTGAACCATTGTGTATGGATTTTTATGTGAGCAAAGGTTTTCATTTCTCTTGGGTTACTAGGAGTGGAATTGCTATGTCATATGGTAAATTCTATGTTTAAGAGGTAATAATTATGTTTTAAACCACTGATGGGCTTCCCTGGTGGCTCAGCTGGTAAAGAATCCGCCTGCAATGTGCAAGACCTGGGTTTGATCCCTGGGTTGGGAAGATCCCCTGGAGAAGGGAAAGGCTACCCACTCCAGTATTCTGGCCTGGAGAATTCCATAGACTGTATAGTCCATGGGGTTGCAAAGAGTTGGACTCAACTGAGCAAATTTCACTTTCGCTTTGTGGAAGTGGCGGAAAGTGATGGAAAGGTGGAAAGTGGATAGCAGATTGAGAAGTGTGGGGGGGAGAAGAATAGGAAGACATATTCATTGTATAGGGCCAACTTGAATTCTTGAGACTAAAGAGAATAGTACAAGATGCATTCAAGTAAGTGAGCATGCCTGTTAAAGTTGCTGCTGCTGCTAAGTCACTTCAGTGTCCGACTCTGTGCGACCTCATAGACGGCAGCCCACCAGGCTCCCCCATCTCTGGGATTCTCCAGGCAAGAACACTGGAGTGGGTTGCCATTTCCTTCTCCCTGTTAAAGTTATAACCTATCAATTCTTATTCACATATGAAATGAAATTCTATCTTAAACTCTTGAAGAAATGTTTCCCTTAATATTACAATCCATATCAAAAGCAGCATAATCACAGTTATTGCACTATTCAAATATACTAATTAGATGAAGAAAGATGCAAAATTAACTACTTGTGGTGGGGTCTTCCCAGGTGGCACTAGTGCGGGTTCAATCCCTGGGTCGGGAAGACCCTCTGGAGAAGGGCATGGCAACCCACTCCAGTATTCTTGCCTGGAGAATCCCATGGACAGAGGGGCCTAGTGGGCTACAGCCCATAGGATCGCAAAGAACTGGACATGACTGAAACAACTTAGCACGCATGCACAGTGGTGGGTTAGTTGCTAAGTCGTGTCCAATTCTTGCAACCCCATGGACTTCAGCCCTCCAGCCTCCTCTGTTCATAGGATTTTCCGAGAAAGAATACCAGAGTGGGTTGTCATTTCCTTCTCCAGTGGATATTCCCATCCAAGGGATCAAACCCCGCTCTCCTGCACTGAAGGCAGATTCTTTACTGACTGAGCTACCAGGGAAGCCAACTTGTACACCACCTTTATTATTAAAGTAGTCAACTTAAAATCTTTTAAAAATAGCTAGCTTCTTCTTCCAAAGACTGAGGCCAGAGTACACCTCCCCTACTAGAATAAGTTTGAAATCACCTTTTTGTGTCTCAATAATTTGATACCGAATTATGTGTCATGCGGTGCAAACCACATTAATGTCTATTATAAAATATAAAAAGAGAGACATTCCAAAGGTGTCTTAAAAGATATATCCTTACATTTCATTAATGAGATAAACAGCATAAATTCAACAATTGAATTTGTGAAATACTTTGTAAAACTACTACAAACAGGAAGAATTATAAAAATAAAAATTTGTAGTGCTTTCAAATTTATAGACTTAGATTATTAATCAATACATATGGACTCATGGCATTAATACATATAAAGTAATTTTTCTTTTTTGTTTATGCAATGTGCCTTTCCAACACTTACTGGGCTTAGTGCTCATCTTTAATTACTCTTTATTCCTATAACCCAATAAAGCTGAAATTAAAAAGCAAAAAAGATAAAAGAATAATTACTCTTAGTCTTGATGTCTCTGGCTCTCTCCTCAAAGTGTAAGAATGCAGTCTGCTCATCAATTTATTTTAGCAGATGTCACAAGCTATGAGATTATTTACTAATCCAGTTTGGGGACTTAACATTTCCCATTCAGTTTCTTAAAGGAATGCAGCAGAGGTTGTGTCCTGGTCAAGCAAAGCCCATTTGCTGCCTGGCTGGGTTCTCTACCCTTAGTGCCTTGGACCTATATTCAGGAGGGTAATATTCTTTCTAATCCTCTTTAATCCTTGCCCATTTTTTTAAAAACACAGTAAAAGATCACTCACACCAGGCGGCTGTGGGAAAATGGACTCAAATACCTGACCTCTGACATGACTCCTTACGCTCTTTGCAAGTGCACTAAGAGCTTCTTCGGTAGGAAGCAAAGAAAATGAGGCAATCATAGTGTAATCTCCATCATAAAAAGAATATCTTATTTTCAGAGAGGTTCAATACTTAAACCAAGTCTTTTCTATTAGAATTTTGCTTTATTTTACAGATAAAAACATTTCCAATTATTTTCAATCAGTTTTAGAATTCTAAAGCTTTAGACTAACGCCTATCTTTGTTAAGCCACTCAGCAATTATATTAACAATTATTCAGTAAAACTTATAAAAAGTTTCAATTTAATACACATAAAAATACTTTTAGCAATTATTAATATATAGCTATACTTCTCACTGAGCAATATTCTAAGTGATAATTCAGATAGCAATCAAATAGATATGATACCTTTATTAGAAAATGATACTTTAGGATTTTATATTAAAAATCTTTATTATTTAATCATGAAAAAATTGTTTCCTTATGCTACCTTATTTTTTACTATCATGTCTTACCTACCAGCAAATGTCCTTTACAATTTGACTTTAAAGCAAAGCAATTCTTATTTTTTAATTTCCAATAGGACATTGAAATAAAATTTCACCCTCAAAATATAAAGAAAAACTTTCAACTTAAAGGAAATATACTTAAAATAGCCAATTATAAAAAAAATAGCCAATTATAGGATTATTACTTATTTTGTGTCCTCCACAAAGTGCTACTCAGGAATTTTTGCTACCCAGAAAAAGCTGTAAGTTATTACACAATAGAATCATATCCTTTATATTCTACTTCAGCATCTAGCATACTACACTATCCACCCAAAGCACACCCTAAAACAATTATTAACTGACTGGATCTGATATATATAAATATATATATATAAATATAGCAAAAATGTCTTCAAACTCATACCTGTATTTCAGTTTTTACTTAAAGGTATTTTCTAACTCTCTGGGCAAACTTAAAACAAAGTGAAAATAAATTCAAGACTACTTCTGTTTGAAGAATGAAGAATATGAAAAGTTAAAAACTGAGGGGTAATTTGGTTTGTTTTGGTTTTTTTTTTTTAGCTTATGAAAGGACATATTTACAGTACAAAAATGCAAACACTCCAGAGTCACATGGAAAAGAATATATTACAAGATTGGTGATTAAAGAAAATAAAGATAATCTGATTTATATTTGTCTGGATTTCTTTTTTTTAAGCATAACATAAAACACTACTTTTCTTAAATATAGTATCAAATTGTTATGCAACTCACTTTTTACTTCACAATATATCTTGTGTATCTTTTTCTGTCTCTATATAGATCTAACTCATTATTTTAAAATATAGTACAATATTCCATTAAAAGTTGAGTTCTTTTATAAGTTAAGAAATAAGGTCATGCTGAAATTGTACTTCTGCCATTAAAAGGCCAAAAGTGACATAATGTAGCAAAATTCACAAAATATTAAATGGCTTAAAAATATGATGGGATCTAAAATTTTATATTCTTTACCTCAGATATAGGTCTTTATAGTAGTACAAATCTAAATTACAAACATTCACCAAATATTTACAAAATTCACCAAACATTTACTGAATGCCCATTATGTGCTAAGTAGAATATCGGACATAAAATGATGCTAAGACAAAAGTCCTGCTTTTTTTAAAAGCTCACAAATAACTAAGGGAGAGATATATAAACAAACCAAATATATATATATATATATATATATATATTTAATCATATATATATATGATTAAGGCACTAAACAAATAGAAGAAAGAACATTAACTCTGCTTGGAAAAAGTGGGAAAGACATCTCTATAAAGGAGGCATCAGATGAGCAGGATCTCAAAGAATGAGTAGACACTTGCCAAGCAGAGAAGAGACTGAGCATATATATAATGGTAGGGAGTCATAATGAGACCTAACTAATTCAGGGAATAGCAGTGCTAGAGGTAAGCAACAAAGCAGAAGTGGCAAGGAGCGAGACTGGAGACAGGTACTGGGCCCAGACTATGAAGGGCTTCTATACACCCAATACTAAGGGGTTGGTCCTTATCCTATAGGCAAAACGGAACAAGCAGAGCTCTTTGGCAGAGTAAGATTTGCTATTTAGATTGATAACTCTGGCAATAGCCAGAGTAGAGAGCGATGGATGGTATGGAGACCACTGAGGAATCTGTTTAAATAGTCCAAGAAAAATTAGGGGATATGCAGATAGATGATTCATTTTGCTGTTCAGTAAAAACTAACACAACATTGTAAAGCAACTATACTCCAATAAAAAATTAATTTTAAAAATGCAGAGAATGTCTGGCAACAAATACACCAGACAGAAACAGTGGTTACGTAAGAGAAGTAGAACTGGGAGAGGAAAAACAGGGGATTATTTTACTTTATAACTTCTGAAGAGTGTGAATTTTTTTTTTTTTTAATTCATTACTTTGATGAACAAGCAGTGAAGGTGCACAATAAGCAGTGACAGTAGGGATGGAGTATATGGTTAGATCTGAAAGACATTTCAAAGGATATGAGTTGGTAATTTGGAAAGGACAGAGTAAAGGTTTATTAGAGAAGAGAATAATAAAGTCATAAATCAAAATATAGAAATAGAAAGGAGAGGCAAGTTGGAGAAGAAACTAAAAATTTTTTTAAAAAATCTACTTTGAGACACATTGAAATGTCTGAGGTACCTATCCAGGTAAAAATTTCCACAACTAGATAGAAATGCGAGTCTCTTAGACAAGGAAGAAAGCCAGAGTTAAAAGAAATACATTTGGAAATTACCAGCAAATAAAATACAGTCAAAGACATAAACCAAAGCTAACACTTAGTATGTGCTACAGGGCCTTCCAGATTACCTTCAAATCACCTTCTCAATATATAGGGAATAAATCAGAAATTGCTGGGGCCAATTTTAACTAGTTCTCAACTATGGACAATATACTCAAATAATCACTCAAGTCTCTTGCTTTTCACTAAAAATAATAAAAATTAAAGCTACTTTGAGAGCTATAGTTAAAAAGACATAATGATGTATGGTCGGATGGCTTCTTTCATAACTCTATACCTATGCTTACACTCAAATTCACTTCAATTTTGAATTGCTTTGATCTTCATAATTTATCTCTAGATTACTTTGTTTCTATTACTCTGCAAATCTTACAACAGCTTTTGACCAAAAGCAATATAATTCTGACCTGAAGTAATGATAATGCTTTATAATCTTCCTCTTAAAAGCAGAGGTTAAAGAAAAATCTCTCTGAAGGCATCTGAAGTTAAGGTACTTTGCTCTTGATCAGTCATGCACATCAAGAACCAATTTATCTCTGCAATTAGTTTTCTCAGTGCACATTCTATGAGATTGGACAGGCAGGCTGAATGCAAAGATTCCACACAGAGATGTATTATAGGAGAGACTAAAGAAAGTTCCAAGATAGAAAGTAAAAACAACTGCTATCTGGATAAACTGAAAAAAACATGATACTACCTAACAGCCTCAGGAGCAAAGTGAAAGTGATCTTACATTAAAAAGAGAGGGACTGGGGGCTAAACAGCGCATCATCCTATGGAGCAACACCTCAAGAAATAAGCATTTGATATCTCAATCCTTCCAGCCTGTCCACAGTACAATATAATGGAAAGCAAAAGGTCCACTGTGCTCTAGGAATGGGTCACAGACTTTAATACCACTTCCTTTTTCTCTCTGTACTCCTGCTATGCCACTCAGAATCTCAGTCAAGTGCCCCTTCCCCTCCTCTTCTACACTTGCTGCTATAATATAGGTAGTATGGCCAAAGAAACGTAACGCTGCTGCTGAAGACCCAGTAGCTTCTCTGATGGATGGGACTCATCCTACAGGCTTCAATTTCTGACCAACCAGAATGGATTTTACCTTTTACGTATTAATTTATTTTTAAAATTCCCCTTATACTTATAAAGGCCACCTGGCATGGTCTACTTTCTTAGCAGCACAATGCCAAAACTAGTTTTAATATAAAGTAAGAAATAATAACTTTTAAAAGCTACAGATTACATATTCTTAAATATGTACTTAATTTGTAGAGATTTACTAAACAAGTTTTTGTCATTGTTTTGTTTTTAAATGTTCTATTATTATCACTCTTCTCTCAAGGGCTTCTTCTATAAGACAAAATAAATTGTCCTCAGGGTATTAAGTAATTCAGATTAGTTAATTCCTGTCTCACCTAACTATCTTCACCTTCACATCTTCTCAACAAAGGAATCCCCAAGTCTCATACACTCTGAAGTACTAAAATAATATTCACACGGAAAGAGGACAAACTGGAACAGCTTAAACAGGAAGAGAAAATGGTAACAGAGCATAATAAAGCAATGATAGCTGTAATAATCAATACTGTTACCTGATATTCAGACATTGTTAATAGCAGTAGTGTCAGTCACTCAGTCGTGTCCGACTCTTTGCAACCCCGACTCTTGGCAACCCCACAGGCTGTATAGCTCACCAGGCTCCTCTGTCCATGGGAGTCTCCAGGCAAGAAAACTGGAGTGGGTTGCCCTTCCCTTCTCCAGAGGATCATCTCCCCAACCCAGGGATCAAACTTTAAGAACTTCACAAATATCATCTCATTTTATGAGGAGGCATGACAGTGTTTTCCATGTTGAATCATATCTTTTTTTTTCTTTATTGAGGTATAATTTAAAAACAGTAAAATGCACAGGCTTTAAGTATGTAGTTCAACGACTTTTAAAAAACACAGACAAGCAACACCATCACCCCAGAAAGTTTCCTTTCCAGTTAATACCTCTACCCTGACCACCTGAGGCAAACTACTGTGCTAATTTCTACCACAATAGATCACTTTTATCTTTTCTTGAGTAGCACATAAATGGAATCATTCAGAATATACTCCTTTGCACAATACTATATTTTTAAGATTCATCCATGTTTTGCTGTATCAGTTGTTCTTTTCTTTTTATTGCTAAATAAATTTTCATTCTCTTGGATACATACCTTGGTATAGAACTTCTGGGTGACAGGATGAGATATATGTCTAATTTTATAAGAAATTGCCAAAGTGGTTGTATCATTTCATACACTAAGGCAGCAATGTATTAGAGTTCTAAATATTCCACACTCTTACCAATATTTTATAGTATTTTTAATTACAGCCATTCTGATAGGCATAATACCTTATTGTAATTTTATAATGCATTTCCCTGATAACTAAATATGGTGAGCACCTCTTTACGTGTTTATTGGACATTCCAATATCTTCTCTGCTGAAGTATCTGTTCAAGGCTTTTGATTAAAGTTGTCATTTTATATTTATATATTCTGAATATGAGTTTGTTTGCTTGGCAAACAAGCAAACTGGAGATACTATTTTCCTGTTTGCAGTTTGCATTTTCATTTAAAAAGAATGATGGTGAAGATTTTATTTACTTTGGCCACACTGCACAACTATGGGACTTTAGGTCTCTGACCAGGGACAGAACTTGAACACTCAGCAGTGAAAGCACGTAGTTCTAATCACTGACCACTGGGGGATTCCCTGCCTTTTCATTTTTAACACTGTCATCAGTGAGAAGAATTTTAAAGTTTTGAAAAGGCCAATATAGAATTTTTTTTTCTCTTACAGTTAAGTGCCTATACTCTCCTAGGAAATTTTTGTGTACCTGAAAATTTCAAAGATATTCTTAGATTTTTTTTCTAAATGTACAGTTTTAGCTTTTACACTTAGGTAAATGATCCATCTCAAATTAATGGTTATGCATGCTATGAGAATATTTCATGATTTTTTCCCCATTCAGACATTCAGATGTTCCATCACCATTTGTTGAAAAGCGTTTCCTTTCCCCACCCAATTGCACTGGTGCTTTTCTCAAAAATGAAATGACAAAATACATATGGATATATTTCTGGACTTTTTAAGGCAACTATTTCAAATTTAAATCTAAAAATAATAAAATTTAGAAGAATTTTGTGGTAGTATGCTAATAAAAACTCTCAGTGAAATATTGCAGCAAACTACTGCTACATCCTAAATTAGACAATACTATTCTAACTGATGTGTAAACTGTCTTACTAAAAACAATTACATCTACAGTAAATCACTGATATTGGGGATTTAATATTTATGGTTTCAATCATCTGTGGAATCTCTAAACAGCCATGATGTATAAAGCCATAATTTTGTTAAGGCACAATCTGAATCATGTGCTCTGAGGCTTGTTTACACATAAGTAATTTACCAAAGGGATAACCCTAGCTGACTCTGCAGTATCCACATCTCAGCAAGGTTCATGACCAATCTTATGATTTCATTTCATGGGTAAAATTATGTTACACTGGTATTTCTCAACTATGGAGATTCATAATGGTTTTAGATCATGTTAATCAAGAATGTCAATGGCAGAAAAATGTTAAAGACCACTTTTTATAAGTGAATTTAAAAATGTGCAAAGGACTTGAATATTTACCCAAAGAAGATACACAATCCCATTCTTGGGCATATATCTGGAGAAAACCATAATTAGAAAAGATACACGCATCCCAATGTTCACTGCAGTACTAGTTACAATAGCTAAGACATGAAAGCAACCTACATGTTCATTGACATATGAATGGATAAAGAATATGTGGTACACATACACAATGGAATACTATTCAGCCATAAAAAAGAATGAAATAATGCCATTTGCAGCAACATGGATGAATCTAGAGATTGTCATACTAAGTGAAGTAAGTCGGACCGAGAAGGACAAATGTCATATGATATTACTTATATGTAAAATCTAAAAAGAAATGATACAGATGAACTTATTTGTAAAACAGAAATAAGAGTCACAGATGTGGAAATCAAACTGATTGTTACTGGGGGAAATAGGGAGGAGGGATAAATCCAGAGATTTGGATGAGACATATACACTACTATATATAAAATAAGTAACTAATAAGGACCTACTGTATAGCATGGGGTACTCTACCCAATGTTCTGTAATGGCTTGTACGGGAAAAGAATCTAAAAAAGAGTGGATATACGTATAACTGACTCACTTCGCTGTACAAATGAAAGTAACACAACACGGCAAATCAGTTATATTCCAAGAAAGATTATTTGAAAAAATTTTCAAAAACAGCCAATAAGCACATTAAAAGATGTTCAACACCATTAGTCATTAAGGAAATGCACAAATGAGATGCCATTTCAAAATGACAATGAGATGCCATTTCATACCTACTAGGACAACTATAGTTAAAAGACAGACAATAACTGTCGTCTGTCAACAACAAAATCACAATGAGATGCCATTTCATACCTACTAGGACAACTACAGTTAAAAGACAGACAATAACTGTTGGCACAAATGTATAGAAATTATAAGCCATTCTTAACCCCTCTGCAGCATGAGAGAGCAGAGCCTTTCACAGAAAAGTATTTCTAGACCTCTGCTTCCAGTCACGGAAGACTGGGCAACTCAGACCAAATCTCCCAGACAACTAGAAAAGCTGCTGATTTTAAAAAGCTGAATTAAATACATTAGAGAATTAACAAAGGGTAAACAATTATGACGCCACAGTCCAGCGAAGGCAGAAATCAGAGAAGTAAGCCACACCTGGGGCTTCTTTTACAAAATATAGGGACATTAGACAACTCTGGAAAAGATGCTTAGGAAGCTATTCAGCCTTTTTTCATCAGTTTCATAAGACTAAAGGAACAAAATTCGCAGTTCAAGGCCTGTCAAGAGTGAGGGCCCTGGCAAAACCCTCAGGATTAGACCGGGGCTCTGAAGGCTGCATCTTAGGAGTAAGAATGAACCAGAAATAAACTAAATATTTCATGACTGAAGTCAGTTTAGTCATCCAGGTAGACCATAAAATATCAATCCCTGAAAATGAATTAAGGTGATCATGACCTGCTAGTGATTCTTCCAGGCATCTAAGGGCAAAGAAAATTCTCTCTGAAGAAATATAATATTACGAGGTTTTAAGCTATTTCTACAATTTTTCAAATAAAATATCTGGCACATAGTCAAAGAAAATCAGGCATAAGGGAAAAGACAATATGAATATGATGCAACAGAAAAAGGCAGATAATAAAAACAGATACAGAAAAGTTCTCCATATCAGGATTATCAGAGAAAGAATTTAAGATAACTACTTTAAACTATTTTCAAAGAGAGAGTAGATTTCATTAAAAATTTTGGCAGAGAATTCAAAACTACAAATAATGTAAGAAATGTGAAAAATAAACAGAAATTCAAGAATCAAAAAATGTTTTAAAGAGGTGAAATCACACAGAGTATGTTTTCTGGCCAAAACACAATTATGCCAGAAATCATTCATAAGAAGATAATCTTCATATGTTTGGAAGTTAAATACATCTCTAAATGGAATAAATATACCTCTAATCAAAGAGGAAGTCATAGAGGAAATTAGAAAATATTTTGAACTAAACAATATAAAAAGTAATGCTATACTATGCAGTTAAAATTATATTAATATTAGAGGTTAATAGACTTAAATGGATATATTAGAAGAAGAAAGACTAAAAATTAACAAGTTAAGTACCTTTAATAAGATACATGAAATAAAAAAAATAAAATGGGGCCGAACAAAGTTGAAATCTTTATGCCAGTAAATTTGAAAATTATGAAATAAATTCCTAGAAAAATATATCTTACTAAAAACTAACATAAGAAAAAATTTAAAATGTGAATAGCTATGGTACTCTTGCCTGGCAAATCCTATGGATGGAGGAGCCTGGTAGGTTGCAGTCCATGGGGTCACTAAGAGTCGGACACGACTGAGCGACTTCACTTTCACTTTTTACTTTCATGCCTTGGAGAAGGAAATGGCAACCCACTCCAGTGTTCTTGCCTGGAGAATCCCAGGGATGGGGAAGCCTGGTGGGCTGCCGTCTATGGGGTCGCACAGAGTCAGACAGGACTGAAGTGACTTAGCAGTAGATGGAATTGTTAAGTAATTGAATTTGTAATTAATATGAAATTTGTAAAGGAAATCCTTCTAACCAAGAAAAATACAGAATCAGATGGCTTTATCAGCAAATTCTACCAATCACTGAAGGCAGAAATAATTCTAATTTTTACACAAATTATTCCTGAGAATGATAACAGGGACCACTCCTTAATTTGGGCTTCCCTGGTGGCTCAGAGGGTAAAGTGTCTGCAATGTGGGAGACCTGGGTTCGATCCCTGGGTTGGGAAGATCCCCTGGAGAAGGAAATGACAACCCACTCCAGTATTCTTGCCTGGAAAATCCCATGGACAGAGGAGACTGTAGGCTATAGTCGATGGGGTCGCAAAGAGTCGGACATGACTGAGTGACTTCACTTTCTTCTTTCACTTTCGCTCCTTAATTTGGTTTATAAAGCCAGCAATAAAGGAAAAGTATTGATCAAAAATATAAGAAAAGAAGGAAGTGAACATAATTAATGTCAGGATGGTGGTCACCCTCATACACTATTAGTGGGAATGTAAATTGGTACATTTTGATGCCTTTGAACTGAGGTGTTGGAGAAGACTCTTGAGAGTCCCTTAGTCTGCAAGAAGATCAAACCAGTCAAACCTAAAGGAAATCAATCCTGAATACTGAGTACATTGGAAGGACTGACACTGAAGCTGAAAGAAACTCCAATACTTTGGCCACCTAATGCGACGAGCCGACTCACTGGAAAAGACTGATGCTGGGAAAGATTGAAGGCAGGAGGAGAAGGGGACAACAGAGGATGAGATGGTTGGATGGCATCACCGATTCAATGGACATGAGTTTGAGCAAGTTCCAGGAGATAGTGAAGGACAAGGAGACCTAGCGTGGTGCAGTCCATGGGGTAACAAACAGTTGGACATGACTGAGCAACTGAACAACAAACTGGTACAGGCACTATGGAGAATAGCACGGAGGTTCCTTAAAAAACTAAAAATAAAGCTATCATATGACCCTGAAATCCACTCCTGGGTGTATATGTAGAAAAATATGATCTGAAAGGATACATATTTACCACATATATTCACCACAGTACTGTTCACTATAGCCAAGACATGGAAGCAACTTAAATGTCCATTGACAGAGGAATGGATAAAAGAGAAGTGGTACACATATATAATAGAATATCACTCAGCCATTAAAAAGAATAAAATCATTCCATTTGCAGCAACATGGATGGACCTAGAAATCATCATACTGAGTGAAGTAAGTCAGACAGAGGAGAAATATCATATGACATGCTTTATGCGTGGAATCTAGAAAGGAATGATACAGATAAACTTACTTACAAAACAGAGAGATTCACAGACTTAAGAGAATGAACTTGTGGTTGTGGTGGGAGGAATGGAAGGAAGGGATAGTTAGGGAGTTTGGGATGGACATGTACACTCTGTTATATTTGAAATGGGTAACCAACAAGGACCAACTATCAAACTATCATAGCACATGGAACTCTACTCAATGTTATGTGGCAGCCTAGATGAGAGTAAATAAAGACAGAGAGGGAGAATGGATACATGTATATGTATAGCTGAGTCCCCTTGCTGTTCACCTAAAACTATCACAACATTGTTGACTGGCTATACCTCAATACCTCACTTCATGGCAAATAGATGGGGAAACAATGGAAACAGTGACAGACTTTATTTTTGGGGGCTCCAAAATCACTGCAGACGGTGACTGCAGCCATGAAATTAAAAGACGCTTGCTCCTTGGAAGAAAAGCCATGACCAACCTAGACAGCATATTAAAAAGCAGAGACATTACTTTGTCAACAAAGGTCCATCTAGTCAAAGCTATGGTTTTTCCAGTAGTCATGTATGGATGTGAGAATTGGACTATAAAGAAAGCTGAGTGCTGAAGAATTGATACTTTTGAACTGTGGTGTTAGAGAAGACTCTTGAGAGTCCCTTGGACTGCAAGGAGATCCAACCAGTCCATCCTAAAGGAAATCAGTCCTGAATATTCATTGGAAGGACTGATATTGAAGCTGAAACTCCAATACTTTGGTCACTTGATGCGAAGAACTGACTCCTTGGAAAAGACCCTGATGCTGGGAAAGAATGAAGGCGGGAGGGAAAGGGGATGACAGAGGACAAGATGGTTGCATGGCATCACTGACTCGATGGACATGAGATTGAGTAAATTCCGGGAGCTGGCGATGGACAGGGAGGCCTGGTGTGCTGCAATCCATAGGGTCGCAAAGAGTTGGACACAACTGAGCAACTGAACTGAACTGAACTGAACCTCAGTACACAATAAAAAGTTAAAATAAAGAAAAAAGAACAGTTGTTGCCTTTAGGCAGGAGAGAAGAAGCTGTAATTGGAAAAGGGTAGGTGGGTTTCTGGGGAATCACAATGTTGTTTCTTGACTTCAGTGGTAGTTCCCACTTATTTGCTTCGTAATAAATCATTAAGATGCACATTCTGTTTTTTTACACTTTGCTTTTTATGTATTACAATTTGTACCAAAATTTTTATTTAAATTTATGGAACCAGTTTCACTTAATGAGAGAATGGCATAAATATTGTTGACTTTCATTCTTAGATTTCAGTAATATTCTTGACTCTGTCTTTATTTACTCTAAATAGACTTACAACTCATATTTCTTGGAGATTATCTTTTAGAGGTTAATCCTTTAATATTTGCTAGCTTCCAAATTCCACTAACACATTATCCTGGAATCTACAATTACATTTTTTTTTTTTTTTTTTCTTTTGGTGCACCGTTCCTGGAGGTACTGCAATACCAGGTCGATGCGTGGAGTGGACGGAGCAAGCTCCCATTCCAACTCCCAGCTCCAAAAATCCATTTAATATATTGTCCTCGGACAGAGGACGTATCAGATATTAAACTGATAAGAACAGACACTACACTTGATCTTAGCCAAAAGGCCGAGAAGCGATACAATTACATTTTTAAATAAAATCAGATTCTTGAATATGCTATACTTCCTAATTTGGAACATGGTTTTTAAAACCCAAAATTTCACCTTGAGTGATAACACACATAGATTAACCAATAATTTGTATGTTTGCAAGGTGTACAAAATAAAGACAAATGAGATGAGTACAGTTTCGTCTGGGACTAAGTAAACATCAATTCAGCAATTTTCCGGAAACTTCCACATCTGTTTCCTAACACTGATTATTTTAATCTATTTGTCTTCAGTCTTTGTCTACCTAGGCCTCATTTAAAACCCAGGCATCTGCCTAGATGTAAAAAGCTTTTAAAGTAACAGGAAATCTGATTTAATGATCTGAAATATGAATGATCTTTCATAGGGCCAAGTCATTTTATTTCTTCTCTGTAACTATAGTAAAAGGAACAGCTAAGTGAACATACCTCAAATTTTATTTTGACAGCAATTATAAAGCCTATAGTGAAGTACTGCTCCTATCCACCTTTCTAAATACTTTTAAACATCCCCTTTAAGGCAAACATCAAAATATAGCAGACTAAAACAATTCTGCCTCAAATTATGAAGACCCAAAATTTGGTCTATACACTGTTATGAATCTGATTAACTTAAATAAAAGTAGTATTTTCATCATAAAATTTCTTACTTTTGGAACATGAGGATTAAATTCCACAGCTCTATGAATTGCTTCCACAGCATTAATTTCTGCTGTGCTTAACCCTCTTCTGGAGGCTGTTTCTGGAGAGAATCTATAAGAAAAGAACAAAATGAAGAAATAAATATTTAAATACATAAATATTTTAATTAATTCATTAAGGTCATCTAGCCCCTGAATCAGAGGTTTCTGGTGATGGCAAAAGTCAAAGTCAAATAGCTACTACACTTTGGTTCAACATATAAAAGAAGGCAGCGTAAGAGATAGAAATCTTCAAGTTAAGGTGAAGAAAGCCTTCAGAAGTCCATTAGAGTCACACTTTAGGCAAAGTAATGAAATAAGAAATGCTACACAGGGACATCTAGAAGATCTCATGAAAGTATTACATTCTTAGCAAATATTCATTGAGAGGAAAAAGTCTGTGAACATTTCATTCTAATTCACATTAAGGCATAGTAATCTAAGGTGAAAGAAAACATTTGCCATTTGGTTGGTTTCTGAGTATCTTACCTGTGGAATAAAGAGAAATTCATTAATGGCAGCCAAAAATGCAAGGAAATCACAATAATTCAGAATTATAATCTCAGAACAGATTAACATGAAACCTATCTCCCTTCCACACAACCTTACCATTATTACCATCACAGCTACTATGTACTGAATACACTTTCTACCTAGTAATGCTTTGGGCATTTAACACACATAATCTTCACACAACCACCCTATAGTATTATTCTTATTTTATAGATGAGGAAGAAACTCAAACTGATTAACTTGACCAAAGTTCCACAGCTGGTATGTTGTAGACTTTGAATTTGCACCGAAGTTTACCTAGCTCTAAAAACCTTGCTGTTTCCACTGTTACAGATAGTAAGAATCTTCAAAGCCCTGTAAGCTAAGGGTTATTCAGCAGGAAGTCGGGGGAAAAAAGCATTTTTAAAGTCAGTGAATGAAAAACATAATGTTGATTTTAGCAGTCTTTCTAAACTTGTAGTTTTCGTAACTACTTACTTATCTGAAACAGTCCTCGTCTTCAATAGTGCTGCTGTGTAACAGATGGCTGCTGACTTTGGAAGGCTTATATCTATAATAATAATGTTTAATTTAGGTAAGAAACACAAAAATATCTTAAGGCAATTTTTAGTAAGAATATTCATAGTTCAATTCAACAGATATATTGATAATAAAGCAGTAAAAGCACAGGGACATGAAATTGGAAGACCTGAGTTTGAAATCTTGATTCTATTATTTACTAACTATATATCCTTGAAGTAGCCACAACTTCTTTAACCTCAGTTTTCTCAAAATAGAGAAATGATAATTTTCTAGCAGAGATGTCTGTGAAAGTCCTCATACAATGTTAGAAAGTACTCAACAAATATTTATAATAGGTTGCTTGCTGCTGCTGCTAAGTCGCATCAGTCGTATCCGACTCTGTGCGACCCCATAGATGGCAGCCCACCAGGCTCCTCTGTCCCTGGGATTCTCCAGGCAAGAATACTGGAATGGGTTGTCATTTCCTTCTCCAATGCATGCATGTATGCTAAGTTGCTTCAGTCGTGTCCGACTCTGTGCGACCCCATGGACAGCAGCCCACCAGGCTCCCCTGTCCATGGGATTCTCCAGGCAAGAATACTGTAGTGGGTTGCCATTTCCTTCTCCAAATAGGCTGCTTACAATAATACCATCCAGGGAAAAGGGCATTGTATAGATAGAACTACATAAAACCTCCACCCATTCACAGAGAAAAACTAAGATTAAAAAAAAATTAATAGTAGTTAAATCTAAGTGATATAACCATGGGTGATTTTCATTTTCTTCTTCCTATGTTTTTGCATTTTCTACATTTTAAGTGATACTCTTTTATAAAATAAAAAGAAATTGAGAACTATAATGAAATTATCTTAAAGACTGCCCCAAATAATGTTATCAGGAGAGTAAGACTACAGGACTTTCTTTCCAGATTCCAGAGTTATACTAGCAAATGGAGAACTAAAGAAGTAAACTTGCTTTTAACTTTTTCAGGACTCTAGAAGAGTAAAAACTGGGGACTCATAAAAATAACTGAAAACACAGAGGCATATCCAAGTTGCTAGTTTTATTTTATTTTTAATGAATAGGTCCTTTCTGATTTTTCATATTCAGTCCTTAAGCTTGTTCATCATACGTATCATAAGCAGGCTATACATCTGATAAGTAACATATGGAAAGAATTTCTCACAAATTTCTCCATGAGCCTATACTACTCTAAAGCACTTCCTAAGAATTCCAGATGTTTAAAAGAAATAAACTTCTCCTTCCAAGTGTAATACATTTCAAACTTTCTAAGTCACGGGGATTCCTAAGCTAATGGGTTGGAGCTTACAACAGGACAGTGTGAATAAGTGACTTATATGTGTTCTGATATAGTGAAAGATATGACAAGAAATATTACGCTAGCTAGGATGTTCTCAGTTTCAGGTTAAAAGCCGATGCCTCACTCAGAATGAGGAGAAAGACTCTGCTTCTTAAAAATTATCTCAACTCCATTTGTGATAAACTGGCACTGTTACAGTGCAATAATAAAAACAGCCAATATATAATGACTTTTTACTTTGGGGAGACTAGTACAGAAATCGAATACCTAAATTTAAGTTCAGGCTTGCCACTTAACCTTACCCAATTACTTCGCCTTCTTCAACTCCAGTTTCCTTATTTATTAACTGGAAATAGTAAAAAAACTTGTCCTACCATCTCTCAAGATTGTTGTAAGCATCAGATAAGATAATAAATTATACTTTGTAACTAAAAAGCATTGTAAAATGTTGTTCTGAGTTAACTCTTATATATACTGCTAAGCAACTTCTGTTAGCCTTCCCCATCACTCCAAAAGAAATGAAGTGTATAGCACTCCATACTTTTCCAATTACCTCACCTAACATACTATGCTTCAGTATAACTATTATTCATTTGTCTGTATGTTCTACCAAACTGCAAATCCTATAAGAGTTAAGCCCATGTGTTCTTGTTTCCCACTGTATTCTAAGTGCCTCACACAGGCACTAAAACAAATGAATATACTTTGACAGAAGGAAAATTTCTCCTTGCAGACTTTCGCTATCAAAAGTATTGATAAAGAAGATACTTAGGGGCTTCCCTGGTGGTCGAGTGGTTAAGAATCTGCCTTGCAATTTAAGGGGACGTGGGTTCAACCCCTGGTCAGGGAACTAAGATTCCACATGCTAAGAAGCAACTACACCTGTGCAGCACAACTACTGAGCCCTCACACCACAGCTAGAGAGTCTGTGCACTGCAACAAAAGACCGGCGTGATGCAACAAAGATCCCTCATGCAGCCACTAAGACCTGACATAGCCAAATAAACAAATATTTACAAAAAGAAGATACTTAATAGCAACTTGTGTCCACAGATTCTAAATACTGACTGGAAAGAATGCAAAGAGAAAGTCAAAATACCAGAGTAGGATACCATTTGTGACCACTTTATATTGAAAAAAAAAAAAAAAAACACTTTAACTATGCTATCAACTAAGAGGGGCTTCCCTGGTAGCTCAGCTGATAAAGAATCAACTAAGAGAATTATCACTCACCATCATATTTTGCTAGAACTGCTTGAACATCTGCATAGGCTTGTAATTCTAAAAGTGATTCTAGGAGATTTTCATGGATGTTCAACATAGTAAGAGGAGGAAATTCTTTCATTAACTGTATATTAAAAGGAAAAAAAGATTAAAATTATAGCAAATGAACTCAATACAGAAGTATAAATTCTTTATTAAAACTTTGGAGACTCAACCTCTAAGAAATTTGTGTATATTAAGTATCTTGTTACAAAACTATCAATTAAAAAAAAAAGATTCTGGGGAATTCCCTAGTGGTCCAGTGGTTGGCGCTTTCTCTGCCAGGGCCTGAGGTTTGATCCCTGGTTGGGGAGCTAAGATGCAACAAGCTGTATGGTACCACCAATAAATAAATGTTACAAAATAAAAAGCCACAGAGTGATTTTGCATTAACTTAACCAGCAACTTAAAACATATTTTCAGTTTTGAAAGAATAAAGATAAAGATTAAGTCATCAAATTTACTTACATCTCTCATTATTTTTACTGCCTCTCTTATTCTTCCCAATTTTCTTGCACACATTGCCAGTCTTCTTTTAATATACACCAGTACATTGGTATCTCTCCCTATTTAAAAAAAACAACAAATGACCCAAAACTATCACTTTTATATTATGACCAGCTATTTCATTAATATATTTATCTATCAATTTTATTAGCCTGGAAGGGAAATAATTTTATACACCCTGGAAGGTTCAATTAAAATTAAATTGTCAGAATGGAAGAATATTAATAATTGTTGCATTTGGGTAATGAACAATGAATGAAAGTTAATTATATTCCTCTATTTTAATAGCTGTTTGGTGAAGTTTTTTATATTAAAAGCTTAAAATATATATGTATATATATACATATATGATTACTTTTGTTTCTAAGTAATCTGAGTACAGCATATATAAAGTAACTTGTGTACACTAGGCAAGTAGATTTTACTGTTAAAATAAAAGACATACATTAATAGGTAGAAATAACATGAATCTATTAAATTTCTGTATAAACAATCTACTATTTTAATATTATCTATTATCTTAACTGACAAAAGATATTAAAAACAAAATTTATACACTAGTGTAAATTTATGCTCAAGGGCAAAACTACTTCTAGAAAGGGCTAACAAATATTTCTGAACCTAACCCATAACTAAATTTGAGATTATACAAGGACAAATGGCATGACTTTTTTACAGATGTAGTTTCATTAGTTCCAGACTGCAAGATTATATATTCCCACAGTTGTGTGTTATAACAACATGCATTAATGAAACATCCTATATACATCAATATTTAGTTTAGAGAGAAAACATTATCCAAATTTTAATTTCCACAAACAAAAGATTTAGAACTTAACTCCCAGCAGATAATGCATTATATAAACATACTTCAATTTATTGCCCATTCTCTGCCAAAATCATGAAATTAAACCCTCTGGCCACGCAATATAGCAGGAAGCAACAACATTACAGATCCTAACATCTTTGGTAAAAGTGTCTCAATCACAACTGGGAGAGTATGCCTAAGAGTGGAAAGAAAGGATGTCAGTTGCTGTGGCCTGTATGATCTCAAACATACTGTAGAGAAAAAAACCACCAAAGAAAGAGTCAATACCAAGTGTACGGCTGGTTTTTGTGCTAAAGGGCCACTCCCTGGCACTACATGAAGATATTTTTACAGCCTGAAGAGCAAACTAAATGATATATATACCTCTACTGCTGCTTGGGTAAGGGTGGATAAAAGTAACAGCTGTTTATCATTACTAGAAGGTTCTCTTGAATCTTGAATATTTTTGAGTTGTGTTTCTCCAATGACCAGCCCAATTCTTGCGTGAAATAAATTACTGTTAAGTTTCAGAGCAGCACATCTCTCAATAACCAGAGCAGATCTATTCTCTTCCACAAACATTCTCTAGCTAACACACATTTCTGTCTTGCTGACTTGAACAGATTTGTTATATCTCATGAACAGCAGCTAACTTTTAAGTATTAAGTTTTTAAAAATTTATTGTTGTTCTGTGTTTTACACATAAAAGAGGCAACTGCAGGAACTAAAAGACAGGTGAAAATTAGTTCATATTCACTTACTCAGTTGAGCTTCATGCTGAGGACTTTGGTGCTGGCACTGTTGTGACCGCCTATAAATTGTTTCTCCTGCCTTGAGTGCCTGCTTAAATAACCTTTCGGCATCGACAATAGTTGTTGCTTCTTCCTCAGCCAGTAGAACATATGCAGTGGCACAGCTTTAAAGAAAGCAAGCAAGGCAATTTTAAGTAAAATGGTAAAGCAAGTAGTTTCTTTGGGGTCTGTCTATTTACATAACATTTCCCTATCTTTACCTAAACTTTCTGTAATAGGGAAGAACATTTTCTATTCTATTACAAGTTAAACACTAAAGGGATGTTGCCTATAAACTTAAATTATACATAATAATCCAACTCTCAGAACTCTGCCTCCCAGGTAATGAGCATTATGCTAAAAGACTTTTATTTAGCTCATAGGAAACATCTTGGCCAGGCCCACCTGGGAGGAAGAAATTAACACACTCCTCCAGAGGTGGATGGGAACCAGGAAATGTTTGACTTCACTTCTTCCCCTTTTAGTATAAAAGAAGATTGAATTCTAACTTAGGCAAGAGAGTTCTTTGTAAGCATAAATGCACCATCTTCTTGATTTTCTGGCTTTCAGAATAAAGCTGTTATTCCTTGCCCCAACAACTCATTGCTCAATTATTGGCCTGTCACATGGCCAGCACTCACTACAAGGTCGAACTTGGTAACAAATTTTGGTTATTCATAAACACTTTCTATTTTTTGTTTTTGTTCTATTACTGTTGTTATACCCCTCTTGTGAAGGGGTACCAAACTGTGTTTTTCATTTTTATTTCTCTTATGATGAGTGACATTGAGCACCTTTTTATGTACTTTTTGGTCATTTATATATCTTCCTTGAAAAAATGTCTATTCAAATCCTTTGCCCATTTTTAATTGGGTTGTCTTTGTTACTGAGTTAGAGTTCTTTCTATGTTCTGAATACTAGGCCCTTATCAAATATGACCTGCAAATATTTTCTCTCAACCTGTGGGTTGCATTTTCACTTTTTTGACAATATCCTTTGACTGCACAAAAACTTTTAATTTTGATGAAATCTAATTTATCTAACCATCCCCAAGAAAAAGAAATGCAAAAGGCAAAACAGTTGTCTGAGGAAGCCTTACAATTAGCTGAGAAAAGAAGAGAAGTGAAAGACAAAGGAGAAAAGGAAAGATATACCCATTTGAATGCAGAATTCCAAATGATATAGCAAGGAGAGATAAGAAAGCCTTCCTCAGTGATCAATGCAAAGAAATAGAGGAAAACAATAGAATGCGAAAGACTAGAGATCTCTTCAAGAAAATTAGAGATATTAAGGGAACATTTCATGCAAAGATGGGCAAAATAAAGGACACAAATGCATGGACCTAACAGAAGCAGAAGATATTAAGAAGAGGTGGCAAGAAACACTATACAAAGAAGATCTTCACAACCCAGATAACCATGATGGTGTGATCACTCACCTAGAGCCAGACATCCTGGAATGTGAAGTCAAGTGGGCCTTAGGAAGCATCACTGTGAATAAAGCAAGTGGAGGTGATGGAATTCCAGCTGGGCTCTTTCAAATCCTAAAAGATGATTCTGTGAAAGTGCTGCACTTAATATGCCAGCAAATTTGGAAAACTCAGCAGTGGCCACAGGACTGGAAAAGGTCAGTTTTCATTCCAATCCAAAAGAAAGGCAATGCCAAAGAATGTGCAAACTACCACACAATTGCACTCAATTCACACGCTAGCAAAGTACTGCTCAAACTTCTCCAAGTCAGACTTCAACAGTACGTGAACCATGAGCTGCCAGATGCTCGAGCTGGATTTAGAAAAGGCAGAGGAACCAGAGACCAAATTGCCACCCACTGGAAAAAGCAAGAGAATTCCAGAAAAACATCTATTTCTGCTTTATTCATTATGCCAAAGCCTTTGACTGTGTAGATCACAACAAACTGGAAAATCCTTCTAGAGATGGAAATATCAGACCATTTGACCTGCCTCCTGAGAAGTCTGTAGGCAGGCAAGAAGCAACAGTTAGAACTGGACATGGAACAACAGACTGGTTCCAAATAGGAAAAGGAGTACGCCAAGGCTGTATATTGTCACCCTGCTTATTTAACTTATATGCAGAGTACATTATACAAAATGCCAGGCTAGATGAAGCACAAGCTGGAATCAAGATTGCCGGGAGAAATATCAATAACCAGATATGCAGATGACACCACCCTTATGACAGAAAGTGAAGAGGAACTAAAGAGCCTCCTGATGAAAGTGAAAGAGGAGAGTGAAAAAGCTGCCTTAAAACAACATTCAAAAAACTAAGATCATGACATCTGGTCCCATCACTTCATGGCAAATAGATGGGGAAACAATGGGAACAGTGAAAGACTTTATTTTCTTGGGCTCCAAAATCACTGCAGATGGTGACTGCAGCCATGAAATTAAAAGACACTTGCTCCTTGGAAGAAAAGCTATGCTCAACCTGCTGCTGCCACTGCTGCTAAGTCGCTTCAGTCATGTCTGACTCTGTGCGATCCCACAGATGGCAGCCCACCAGGCTCCTCTGTCCCTGGGATTCTCCAGGCAAGAATACTGGAGTGGGCTGCCATTTCCTTCTCCAATGCTCAACCTAGACAGCATATTAAAAAGCAGAGACATTACTTTGCCAACAAAGGTCCATCTAGTCAAAGCTATGTTTTTCCAGTAGTCATGTATGGATGTGAGAGTTGGACTATAATGAAAGCTGAGTGCTGAAGAATTGATGCTTTTGAACTGTGGTGTTGCAGAAGACTCTTGAGAGTCCCTTGGACTGCAAGGAGATCCAACCAGTCCATCCTAAAGGAAATCAGTCCTGAATATTCATTAGAAGGACTGATATTGAAGCTGAAACTCCAATACTTTGGTCACTTGATGCGAAGAACTGACTCCTTGGAAAAGACCTTGATTCTGGGAAAGACAGAAGGCAGGAGGAGAAGGGGATGACAGAGGATGAGATGGTTGGATTGTATCACCAACTCAATGGACATGAGTTTGAGCAAGCTCTGGGAGCTGGTGATGGACAGGAAGCTTGGTGTGCTGCAGTCCATGGGGTCGCAAAGAGTCCGACATGACTGAGAGATTGAACTGAATTTATCTAATTTTCCATTTGTGGCTTGTGCTTCTGCTGTCATGTCTAAGAAACCACTGCCAAATTGATAGTGATGAACATTCTAAAAGTTTTATAATTTTATCTTTTAAGTTTAGCTCTTTGTTTACCAATTAATTAATTGTATACAGTGTGAGGCAAGGGTCTAACTTCATACGTTTGTTATGTGGTTATCAAGCTGTTACTGTTTGTTGAAAACTATTCTTTCCCCCATTGAATGGTCTTGGAACCTTTTCAAAAATCAATTGACCATTGGGACTTCCCTGGTGGACCAGTGATTGAGCATCTCCCTTGCAGTTCAGGGGATGCAGGTTCAATCCCTGGTCGGGGAACTTGAACACCACATATTGCAGAGTCACTGAGCCTGCCTGCTGCAACAAAAGATCCTGCATGCTGCAACAAAGACCTTGCATGCCACAACTAAGACCTGAGGCAGTCAAATAAATAAATTTTTTTTTAAAAAAAAAGAAAGAACACACATTGGATTTTTTAAACAGAATCAATTGACCATAGATGTATGAGTTTATTTCTGAGCTCTCAGTTTGATTCCATTAATCTAGAAGACTATCCTTATGATTTAGTTATTGTAACTTCATAGTAAGTTTTGAAATCATGAAATGAGTCCTCCAACTTTGTTCTTTTTCAAGATTGTTTCATGTTTCATCTACTTGAAGTCTCTTGTAATTCCATATTTTTAAGATCATATTTTAAGATACTTTGTCCATTTCTGCAAAACCAGCAATTGAAATTTTGATAGAGATTGCAATGAATTCATATATCAACTTGACAAATACTAGCATCTTAACAATAATAAGTGTTCCAACCCATAAACATGAGATGTCTTTTCATTTATTTAGGTCTTCTTTAACCTCTTTTGATAATACTTTGTAGTTTTCAGTGTACAAGTCTTGCACTTCCTTGGTTAAATTTATTCTTAAATGCTTTAATATTTTTGATGCTACTAATGTTTTCTTAATTCCTCTTCAGATTGTTCACTGCTATTGTATAAAAATACAACTGATTTTATGTTGATTTTGTTTCCTGCAACTTTTTTGAAGTCTTTTAGTAGCTCCAATAGTTCTATGGTGGATTTTTTTTTAATAGAAAGTTTTATTGGAGAAAAATAGAATCACCACGTACACAGGGAAAAGAGCACAAAAATTCAACTGATACAGAACTGAAAGTCACAACTACCCAATGTTGTTTGCGATTACTTTTCAATTTCTTAAATGGCTTCCCTCAATTTTTTAAATAGCCTTGCCAATTTTTTTCAGCTGAAATAGCATCAAGTTTTCAAAAAATTAAGAGCCTCAGCGAAGGGACCAGCTTTTAAGATAACAAAGGTGACACCAAGAGTCACCTAATGGTACCAAGAGACAAGAGTCTCCTGATAGTACCAATTCTACCAAAAAATTCCTGAAGCACAAAACTATTGAGTCTGGTAGAACAGTAGCTCAGAGACCATCAGGGATTAGTTAGAACACTGACTCAGATGGTCCAGTATGCAGAGAGGGCAAACAAAAAAGCTGCATTTCCCTGTCAGATGAGTTCACCTAAGAAAACCAAGGAGGTGCTAAGAAAATACAGGCAATGGCTGCTCAAAATAATTAAGAAGGCATTCTAAATACCACATGTTATTAGACAACAGTGTGTAAAGTGATGCAATTAGAAAACAGGCAACTTAAAAAAAAATATGGTCACAGGTCTTTGAGAACTCAAGAAAACAATCAAGAGCAAACACAAGAGCTGAAAGTCTCAGCTGAGGGTTGAAAGTGAAAGTGAAGTCGCTCAGTCATATCTGACTCTTTGCGACCCAGTGGACTGTAGTCCACCAGGTGCCTCCATCCATAGGATTCTCCAGGCAAGAATACTGAAGTGGGTTGCCATTTCCTTCTCCTATGGTGAATTTTTTAAAATTTTCTACATATAAGTACATTTAACTACATTTAACTATATAAGTATAACTACATTTAACAGAAATACAAAAGCCATTTTCCCCCTTATTACCTTTGTGCATTGGTTAGCACTTCCAGTACAATGTTAAATCAAAGTGGCAAGAGCAGACATGCATATGGGTCAAGTCATGTCCAACTCTTTGCAACCCGATGGACTGTAGCCTGCTAAGCTCCTCTGTCCATAGAATTCTCCAGGCAAGAATACTGGAGAGGGTTGCCATTTCCTACTCCAGGGAATGTTCCCAACCCAGGGATCATCTCCTATGTCTTCTGCATTGGAAGGTAGATTCTTTACCACTGAGACACCTGGAAGCCTGGCAAGAGCAGGCATTCTTGCCTTATTCTTGATTTTAGAGGGCAAGCTTTCAACCTTTCAGTCTTAAGTATGTAGTTAGCTATAGGTTTTTCAGAGATGTCCTTAACAGTCTGAGGAAGTTTCCTCACATGCCTTGTCTTTATAATAAAATGGTGTTGGATTTTGTCAAATACTTTTTTAGCATCAACAGAGATGACTGCATGGTTCTTGTTTATCAATGTGGTGTCTTACATTGAATGACTTTCACATATTAAACCACCCTTGCCTCCCTGATATAATCCCACTTGGTCACATAATTCTTTTGTATAATTCTTTTAATTTTCTGCTGGTGTGCTAGTATTTTGTTGAAATTTTCTGCATCTCTATTCATAGTGAATGTAGTCTGTAGTTTTTGTTTCTAACGATGTCTTTCTTTGCTTTTGGTGTAAGAATAGTACTGGCCTCACAGAGTAAGTTAGGAAGACTTACTTCCTCTTCTATTTATTTGAAGAGATTAAGGATAGGTGTTAATTCCTCTTTAAAAGTTTGGTAGAAATCACTGGTAAAGTAATCTAGTCCTAGGATTTCTTTGGAAGTTTTAACTGAAATCTCTTCCTTGGTTACAGGTATATCCAGATTTTCTATTTCTTTTGGAGTCAGTTTTGGTAGTTTGTGCATTTCATTTGTCCATTCCATTCAAGTTATCCAATTTGGCACACAACTGTTCACAGCATTCTCTCACAATATTTTTAATTTCTTTAAGGTTAGTGGTAATGTCCCCAGTTTCATTCTTGATTTTAAGTAAGCTGAGTCTTCCCTCTTTTAACTGGTCATCTAGCTTAAAGTTTGTCAGGTCTGTTGATGTCTTTAAAAAAAAAAATTTCATTTTATTGATTTTATTGTTTTTTATTCTGTTTTGTTTATATCTAATATTTATTACACTTGATCTTAGCCAAAAGGCCAAGAAGACTGGACATGGAACAACAGACTGGTTCCAAATAGGAAAAGGAGTACATCAAGGCTGTATATTGTCACCCTGCTTATTTAACTTATATGCAGAGTACATCATGCAAAATGCCAGGCTGGATAAAGCACAAGCTGGAATCAAGATTGCCAGGAGAAATATATATCAATAACGTAGATAACGCAGATGACACTATCCTTATGGTAGAAAGCAAAGACCTAAACAACCTCGTGATGAAAGTGAAAGAGGAGGGTGAAAAAGTTGGCTTAAAAACTCAACATTCAAAAAACTAAGATCATGACATCTGGTCCCATCACTTCATGGCAAACAGATGGGGAAACAATGGAAACAGTGAAAGACTTTATTTTCTTGGGCTCCAAAATCACTGCAGATGGTGACTGCAGCCATGAAATTAAAAGACTCTTGCTCCTTGAAAGAAAAGCTATGATCAACCTAGACAGCATATTAAATAGCAGAGACATTACTTTACCAGCAAAGGTCCATCTAGTCAAAGCTATAGCTATTCCAGTAGTCATGTATGGATGTGATAGTTGGACTATAAAGAAGGTTAAGCACTGAAGAATTGATGCCTTTGAACTGTGGTGTTGGAGAAGACTCTTGAGAGTCCCCTAGACTGCAAGATCCAACCAGTCAATCTTAAAGGAAATCAATCCTGAATATTCACTGGAAGAACTGATGCTGAAGCTGAAACTCCAATACTTTGGCCACCTGATGTGAAGAACTGACTCCTTGGAAAAGACCTTGATGCTGGGAAAGACTGAAGGCAGGAGGAGAAGAGGACAACAGAGGATGAGATGGTTGGATGGCATCAGCGACTTGATGGACATGAGTTTGAGTAAGCTTCAGGAGTTTGTGATGGACAGGGAAGCCTGGTGTGCTGCAGTCCATGGGGTCGCAAAGAGTCGGACACAACTGAGTGACTGAACTGAACTGAATCTTTATTACTCCCTCCCTTCTGCCTCGAGTTTAGTTGGCTAAGATATAAAGCTAAGTCCTTGATTTAAGATCTTTTTTCTTTATTAATGTAGGTATTTACAGCTGTAAATTTTTCTCTGAGCATGTACTGCTTTTGTTGTATTTCACGATTTTTGATACATTATGTTTTCATTTTCACTCATTCCAAAGCATTTTTCTTTTTTTTTCCCCATTTATTTTTATTAGTTGGAGGCTAATTACTTTACAATATTGTAGTGGTTTTTGCCACACATTGACATGAATCAGCCATGGATTTACAGGTGTTCCCCATCCTGATCCCCTCTCCCGCCTCTCTCCCCACTCCATCCCTCTGGGTCTTCCCAGTGCACCAGCCCTGAGCACTTGTCTCATGCATCCAACCTGGGCTGGTGACCTGTTTCGCCCTTGATAATATACATGTTTTGATGCTGTTCTCTCGAAACATCCCACCCTCGCCTTCTCCCACAGAGTCCAAAAGTCTGTTCTGTACATCTGTGTCTCTTTTTCTGTTTTGCATATAGGGTTATTGTTACCATCTTTCTAAATTCCATATATATGCGTTAGTATACTGTATTAGTCTTTATCTTTCTGACTTACTTCACTCTGTATAATGGGCTCCAGTTTCATCCATCTCATTAGAACTGATTCAAATGAATTCTTTTTAATGGCTGAGTAATAGTCCATGGTGTATATGTACCACAGCTTCCTTATCCATTTGTCTGCTGATGGGCATCTAGGTTGCTTCCATGTCCTGGTTATTATAAACAGTGCTGCGATGAACATTGGGGTGCACGTGTCTCTTTCAGATCTGGTTTCCTTGGTGTGTATGCCCAGGAGTGGGATTGCTGGGTCATATGGCAGTTCTATTTCCAGTTTTTTAAGAAATCTCCACACTGTTCTCCATAGCGGCTGTACTAGTTTGCATTCCCACCAACAGTGTTAGAGGGTCCCCTTTCTCCACACCCTCTCCAGCATTTCTTGCTTGTAGACTTTTGGATAGCAGCCATCCTGACTGGCGTGTAATGGTACCTCATTGTGGTTTTGATTTGCATTTCTCTGATTATGAGTGATGTTGAGCATCTTTTCATGTGTTTGTTAGCCATCTGTATGTCTTCTTTGGAGAAATGTCTGTTTAGTTCTTTGGCCCATTTTTTGATTGGGTCATTTATTTTTCTGGAATTGAGCTGCAGGAGTTGCTTGTATATTTTTGAGATTAATCCTTTGTCTGTTGCTTCGTTTGCTATTATTTTCTCCCATTCTGAAGGCTGTCTTTTCACCTTGCTTATAGTTTCCTTTGTTGTGCAAAAGCTTTTAAGTTTCATTAGGTCCAATTTGTTTATATTTGCTTTTATTTCCAATATTCTGGGAGGTGGGTCATAGAGGATCCTGCTGTGATTTATGTCGGAGAGTGTTTTGCCTATGTTCTCCTCTAGGAGTTTTATAGTTTCTGGTCTTACATTTAGATCTCTAATCCATTTTGAGTTTATTTTTGTGTATGGTGTTAGAGAGTGTTCTAGTTTCATTCTTTTACAAGTGGTTGACCAGTTTTCCCATCACCACTTGTTAAAGAGGTTGTCTTTTTTCCATTGTATATCCTTGCCTCCTTTGTCGAAGATAAGGTGTCCATAGGTTCGTGGATTTATCTCTGGGCTTGCTATGCTGTTCCATTGATCTATATTTCTGTCTTTGTGCCAGTACCATACTGTCTTGATGACTGTGGCTTTGTAGTAGAGCCTGAAGTCAGGCAGGTTGATTCCTCCAGTTCCATTCTTCTTTCTCAAAATCCAAAGCATTTTCCTAAATTATCTTGTGATTTCTCCTTTGACATCATTTGTCTCTAGAGTTCGTTGTTTAATTTCCACACATTTCAATATGGTGAAATTTCTGAATTTCCTTCTGTTACTGACTTATAGTTTCATTTCACTGTAGTGAGGGTAGACAGTTTATATGATTTCAATCATTTTAAGTTTATTGAGAATTATTTATGCCCTAACTATGATGTATCCTGGAGAATGTTCCATGTACACTTTGGGTATATGGAAATGTTGTTGGGTAGATATCTGTTAGATACAGTTGGTTTACAGTGTTGTTCATTCAAGTCTTCTATTTCTTTGTGTATCTTTTGTCTAGTTATTCTATCCATTATTGAAAATGAGGTGTTGATGTCTTCAACTATTACTGTTGAACTCTTTATTTCTCCCTCAATTCTGTCAGTTTTTGGTTCATACACTTTGGGGCTCTCTTATTAGATGTACACAAGTTTATAATTGTTGTATCTTCTTGATAAATTGAACTTTTGTCATTATATAATGTCAAACTTTGTCTTGTAAAAATTTTTGTCTTAAAGTCTATTTTGTCTGGTATTAGTTTAACCACTCCATCTCTCTTTGGTTACATTTGCATGGAATATTTTCTTCCACACTTTCACTTTGTACTTGTCTTTGAATCTAAAGAACCTCTTGTAGATAGCATATAGTTGGACTACTTTTTTCCCTATCCATTCTGCTAATCAATGCCTCTTAACTGAAGAGCTTAATCTATTTACCTTTAAGTAATTTGTGATAAGGAAGAAATTGTTTTCTCCATTTTCCTATTTGTTTTCTATATATCCTGCCTTTTTTGTTGTTATTGTTCTCTTTCCCTGCATTATTGCCTTCTTTCGTGTTAGATATTTTCTAGTATACCATTTTGATTCCCTTATTTCTTTTTATCATATTTTTTATTTTAGTGGTTAACAGTTAACAATTATATTTAACAACTTACAAAACCTAAGAATGAATTAATAATAATTTAGTTTCAATAGTACACAAAACTTTGCTCCTATATAGCTCCTCCCCCCTTATGTTGTTATGGTCACAAATTGCAACTATATAAACTGTACGTCCATCAACATAGATTTACAAAGACTGTTTTACACAGCTGTCTTTTAAATCATATAGATAAAAAGAACTTTGAACCAAAAAAATTAATATTGACTTTATTTGCCTATGTAGTTACACTTCTGGTGTTCTTCACTGCTTTGTGTGGCCTCAAGACTATCTAGTATCATTTTATTTCAGCCTGAAGGCCTCCTTGTAGCATCTCCTGTAGGAGAAGCTCAGGTCTACTAGCACTGAACTCTGTTTTTGTTTATCTGGGAATGTCTTCTCCCTTTTTTTTTTTTTTTTGAAGGATAGGGTTGCTGGACACAGAATCCTAAGCTAACAGGTTTTTTCTTCCTGAACTTTAACCATATTATCCCATTGCCTTATATGGTTTCTGATGAGAAATCAGCTGTTAATCTTTTTTAGGATTACTTATACGTGATGAGTTGCTTCTCTCTTGCTTCTTTCAGGTATCTGCCCTTATCTCTGGCTTTTGAAAGCTTGATTATAATGTATCTCATGTGGATATCTTTGAGTATGTCTTCTGTGGGGTGCATTAGGCTTCTTTGATATGTAGATCCATACATTTCATCAAATTTTGGATCTTTTCAGCCAGTATTTCTTCAAATAGTCTTTTTTGCCTCTTTCTATCGTTCTGGGATTCCATTATGCATAAGTAAGTATGTTTAACAGTGTCCCACAGGTTTCTAAGGCTCTGTTCTCTTTGCTTCATTCTTTTATTTTTGACCAAACTCAAGTTTGCCGATTCCTTCTGTTTGCCTGTTTAGATCTGCTGCTGAACCCCAATAAGAAATTTTAAATTTCAGTTAAACTTTTCAGCTCTAGAATTTCTATTTCGCTTTTATTATTTCTAACTCTTTACTGATATTCTCTAATCCGAGACAGATTCTCATGGTTTCCTTTAGTTCTTTGTATATGGCTTCCTTTACCTCCTTGAGCACATTTTAAATAGTTGATTTAAAGTTTTTGTCTAGAAAGTCCAAAGTCTGGGCTTCCTCAAGGACAGTTTCTATTCATTTCCTTCTTGTCTCTGTGAAAGGCATATTTTGCTGCTTTGTATGTCTTATAATTTTTTTGTTGAAAACTGGAAATTTAAAATATTATAATCTAGCAACTCTAGAAATCAGATTTCCTCTCCTCCCCAGGGATTGTTGTTGCTGTTTATAGTCATTTGTTTAATAACTTCTGAACTGATTTTGTAGTTTATATTCTCTATCATGAGTGACTAGTGAAGTCTCTGCTCTTTTAGCATAATGGTTAGTTAGTGACTTGATAGAGATTGCCCTAAACCCCTGAAATCAAAAACAAAACAAAAAACAAGTCTTTGTAGATGGGTTCTGTGTGTGTATGGGGGCATACCTTCAACATTCAGTCAGGCAGTTTACAACTCTGCCTTAGCTTTCACTTTCTGTTTGTGCAGAACCTGAAAGTTAGACAGATGTGAAAACTTAAGGCCTTAAGTCTTTTCTGAGCAAGTGCCCACACTTGGGCATGTGTATAGCTGCTAAGATTCCTAGGAATATGTGGAAGCTTTTAAAAACCTCTATTTCCCAGTTTCTCAATCCTCAGCCTTTCCTCCCAAGCTTTCTAGTTTGTCTATTGCTTGTCTGTTGTTACCCCTTGCTCCTTGCAGCAGGGCCTAGTACATTTGCCTTTAAATATTTTCAACAAATGCCAGCCCACGCACCCCACTAACTGTATCCCCTCCCCCAGGATAGCTGTGTCAGTGCTGGGAGAGTTTCAGATTAACCAAAGTAAAAAAATCAAGCCCTTAGAGCTGGTCCTTGATGGGTTCATCAGACCAGTCAGACCATCAAACCACAGTTCTTTGAGAATATGATCCAGTCTGCATCCTTTGATAGACGGAATTATACCCAGAAGTGTGACAGTTGTCTTCAACGCTACCACTGAGCTAGCGGGTGGAGGATGGGGTTAGTGTAAGTTAAAACACAAAAAATAAATAAATAAATAAATAAAGCTCTCTTAAAGAAATTCAGTTATTTCTTAAAATTGATTAAGCATTCTCCAGGTTGCAATAAACTTTTGATTAGTTTTCAGAGTCTCAATAAACTTGGTTCACTGCTTGTTGAGTTCCCTACACTGCCATTTTTGTTCTACCTTGGGTAAGTCTTCTTAATAAGGATTAATATATCTGTGGTAGGGGAGAAAGGAGGAGTATGGGGACAATGCTAAATTCATATTATTCAGGAGGCATTCCTTGATTAATCCCAACTAGGCCCATTTTTTACTCTTGGCATTTATTTAATATTAGATCAATATTTATTGATCTGTATTATTTAAATATTAAGTTCACTTATACTTTTTAAAATATAAAGTTGATAAAAGGAACTTTTAAAAAAAATATGCTGCTAACATTAAAAATAATAAGGTTAGAGCCATGTTTTTCTTATTTTGAATTCCCTTCCCAATCCTCCAATCCTACTAGCAACTACAGGTCTCAGGACTGAATGAATGCTTTCAGTGAATGACATAAATGAAAAACAAAATTAAAATGGGTGGCATAGTGTTTTAGTACTCTAACTATCAAGTATTATCATCAATTAGATCAGTACTCTCCCTTTTGAAAAATATTTCCACATAATTTCTATTCAAAAGCATAGAAGATAAGTTTACAATTTCAGAAGCAAAAAACAAATGTCAATGAACATTACAAATTTTGTCCCTAGTATGCAAAAAGAGAAAGGTGACTACTAATGACTCCAAATGTCTTAGGGACAGCAAAAAGGAAACAAAATCATTTGCCTGGGTTTCCTTCAAAACAAACTTCTTTTCCATATATTATAGTTCACACTTACTCGTTGTTTAATTCTAAAGCTTGATAGGCTGCTTTGATTCGAGCTGGAGGATTCCTTTCTCTCCATGCCTTCTGCATAACTGTGGGAAAAACATTTCAAAAAGTAGATGAGATGGCAAACATAAATTATCTTATGCAAAACATACAAAGAATGATTTAGAAGAACAAACAAAGATTTAAATAACATGTTCTTAAACATAAACAACAAACTGGGGTGATGGCTCACATTAACCTTATGAAAAGTTTACACTAAATTTGGAAGCTTCATATACAATAGAAATTAAAATATTATTTCTCTGATTTATATGAATAACATAGTTGATACTCAATCAAGTTAACTATATCATTATTATACATGAAGTTATATATCTAAATATATATTAAAATTGACATCAGATTTTAATTAATGAAATATTCTTGTTCTTTTATCCTCTTGGAAAGGTTCTATGGAACTGTTAAAAATACACGAAAACCTTAGAAATCAAAGTTTTTATCTAATCAGAGATTCAGTCCACAAAGAATGCTTGAATTTGTATTTTATATTAAAGGGGGGAAAGGAATTAATTTAGGATATAGTACATTTATGAAAAATATGAGTCTCTACTAAGAGTCAAGAAAAGCCTGAATTAGGATCTCTCTGAAATAACAATATTAGTTTTGTTATCATTTACTATACCTAATCGAACATTTCACATTAAGCAAAGTTTCTTTAAAATTAAATAAATAAACAAAGAAGATCCATGAAACTATCTGGCCTATTTCAAGTTTGATAACAAAAATAGAGAATCTATGACTGTTGCTTTTGGAAGGAAACCTACAACTGTCCAGAAAGAATAATGTGGAAAACGTTTGAGTTTTCCTTTGGAAACAAAATATTAGTCTTGGCTTAGAAAAGGAGACAATATATTCTACTTGTGTAACAAAAATACATCTCTCATATCAAACATGTCACTAGCTAGCTGACAGCTAATGCTTCCTGAACTTGACAAATTGATGCAAGTCAGCACCCATATGATAATAACCAGGTAAAGAATAGCATTTTGCTTAAACATTAAAATATTACCTAAAAATCAAATATAATACTTAACTTGCCCATTTTTGATGATGAGGCTCTCTTCCATAAGTTAATGATATTTTCAGCTCCAATTCTGACACCGAATTTTGGTAACAATTTAAATGGTTACCTGGTACTCTAGCATATTAAGTATACATAGTAATTTATTTAACCAGTTCTCTTTTGATGGATAATTAATTTTTTGCTAATATAAAAATACTATGATAACCATCTTTTAACATCTATCTTTGTATACCTGGCCAAATATTTCATTTTTAGAAGTGGATGGTTAAAAACGTATGCATCTTTTAAAAGACTCTGGATATATATTCCCAAATTCCTCTCAATGAGATTGTATCAATTCACATTTTTTCAGGCAGTGCAGGAGAGTGACTATTTCCCCACTTTCTTAACAACACTGAGTAGTGTCAATCTTTGCTAATTTAATACATGAAAACTATCTCACTTTCATTTGTATTTCTTCTATTTCTAGTAAAGTCATCTAATCTACCATTAAGCATTTTTTGTTATTCATATGTTTTCAAATGCTCTATCCAGCCTTATTATCCCTCATAACCAATGCACTTCTAAGCTAAAGAGGAAATGGGAAATAAAGTAGAGGAAGGAAAATGTTTACTTCCCTCTAAAACAAGGTTTAGAAATCATTTAGTATTCAACGGTTGATTGAGTATTTAACTGCTGATTTATTATACTCTTCAAAAGTTCTCTGTAAGAATTCATGATTTGCTTAAGAAATAACACAAGCAGTTAACAATTCAATCAAATTTATCTATTTTTCAAGTTAAATGCTATTCTAATACATTAACAAGCAGAAGGAACTAACTACCATTCAATCTAAGACCAGAGGTCAGAAATATAAATGCCTTGAGACCTTGCAGAACTAAAAGCACATGCACTGACTGTCTAAAAGACAGAATCACAGTTCAGGTCTAACTGATTACTGCCAAGTGGAAACGTGGGTCCATATTTTCCAACTTAAATTGTAAGTCTGGAGTTTAATGTTAAATAATCTTTTGATTATGTCTGTTCACTATCCTAAATAAATAAATCAATAGAGTAAGAACAAAAATCTACTAATTTAGTAATTACTAATGACAACAGTTAAGAGAAATTTGTCATATCACACATATAGACACATTTTTCTTTTTTTTAATATAAAACTATAGACATAAATCTTACATTTATATGAGTATCTGTAAAGATCAATGTGGAACCAATAGTCCATTTCTAGATTATCATTCATGGATAAAGTCCAGTTCAGTCTGAAACTGGGATTTTGCATACCTCTAGAAGTACTACACAAAACTTTGTAATGACCAAAATGGGACACATAATTTTAAGAGAATCAACCTCTAAAGCTTCAACTTTATATGACTCTTTCCTGTGTCTGATCTAATTGAAGAATGTTTCTCTGATTAGCCTATCTGTTGCACTGGTTTCTCTTTCCTACCCAACACAGGCTCCTTGCCTCACCCTGCTCCCTTAAAGATATACCTATTCCTACTTCATAAAAGAAAAGCTTACTTTTCACCCATCTTGAATCTTTCCAAGGTGCATTGCCCTAGATTGTAAAAATGTCCAGGTGCCTCAGGAACAAGTTAAAGTCTGGCTTTCGGAGCAACCGTTTTTAATCAAGAAACCTATAGTAGAGATTTGTGCCATTCTCTTATTTAACAGGGAAGCTCAGTACTAGAAATACAAGGGGCTACCCTCATGGTGGCAACCCACTCCAGTGCTCTTGCCTAGAAAATCCCATGGACGGAGGAGCCTGGTGTCCATGGGGTCGCAAAGAGTCGGACACGACTGAACGACTTCACTTTCACTTTCTTTGACCCTCATGGCTCAGCTGGTAAAGAACCCACCTGCCAATGCAGAAATAGAGTAGTCTGGCTGCTGGAAGTTCTGAATTCAAGTATATTGTAGAGTGGGGAGGGAATAATAATTTTTGCCAGTTCCATTTATCAGCACCCTTTCTCCCCTTACTATCAAGCATGCACTGTTCCTAAGGGAAGGTTCTTGCATAGTAAGGCAAAGAAAGCTTTGCTGCTGCTGCTGCTAAGTCGCTTCAGTCGTGTTTGACTCTGTGCAACCCCATAGACGGCAGCCCACCAAGCTTCCCCGTCCCTGGGATTCTCCAGGCAAGAACGCTGGAGTGGGTTGCCATTTCCTTCTCCAGTGCATGAAAGTGAAAAGTGAAAGTGAAGTGCCTCAGTTGTGTCTGACTCTTAGCGACCCCATGGACTGCAGACTACCAGGCTCCTCCATCCATGGGATTTTCCAGGCAAGAGTACTGGAGTGGGTTGCCATTTCCTTCTCACACTGTGAGTGAAAGTGAAATCGCTCAGTCGTGTCCGACTCTTTGCGACCCCATGGACTGTAGCCTACCAGGCTTCTCCATCCATGGGATTTTCCAGGCAAGAGTACTGGAGTGGGTTGCCATTTCCTTCTCCAAAAGAAAGCATTAGTAAGGGACAATAAAGGCACTGGAATCTTGTTTTGCCCAAGTGATAAGCTCAAGACAAGGCTCTAAGACTTACCTATCTTTTCATCTTAGAATCTGAATTCAGAAGAGAGGTGGCTGTCATAGGGATGAATGCTAACATGGCTATTTGAAATTAAAAAATGAAGTAAAAAAAAAAAATGAAGTCAGACTTCTCTGTCAGAAAGTATGTCAGAGCTGGAAGAGCCAAATATGTAGCTCTAAGGATTTGACAAAAATATAAAGTATAAGATTCCATTTAGAACTATATGGTCAAAAGAAACTTACATTTTTAACAAAAAATTACACAAAACTGTTCAGGACTGGGGGAAACAGAGACTCTTGGAGGGCACAAACAAAATCTTGTGCACACCATAACCCAGGGGAAAGGAGCAGTGACCTCACAAAACTGAGGCAAACCTGCCTGTCAGAATTTGAGAGTCTCCTGCAGAGGCATAGGTCAGAAGTGGTCTACTGAGGGGATGGGGAACAGGCAGCAGTAGCCCTGGGAGGGGTGTGTTGGCATAAGTCCTTTTTGAAGGTTGCCAGTAGCCCTACTTTTGAAGAAAGTAGGGAAAACCACTAGACCATTCAGGTATGACCTAAATCAAATCCCTTATTATTATACAATGGAAGTGACCAATAGATTTAAGGGACTAGATCTGATAGAAAGAGTGCCTGATGAACTATGGACGGAGGTTCATGACATTGTACAGGAGACAGAGATCAAGACCATCTCCAAGAAAAAGAAATGCAAAAAAGCAAAATGGCTGTCTGAGGAGGTCTTACAAACAACTGTGAAAAGAACAGAAGCGAAAAGCAAAGCAGAAATAGAAAGATATGCCCACTTGAATTCAGAGTTCCAAAGAACAGCAAGGAGAGATAAGAAAGCCTTCCTCAGTGATCAATGCAAAGAAATAGAGGAAAACAATAGAATGCGAAAGACTAGAGATCTCTTCAAGAAAATTAGAGATACCTAGGGAACTTTTCATGTGAAAATGGGCACAAAAAGGACAGAAATGGTATGGACCTAACAGAAGCAAGAGATATTAAGAAGGGGTGGCAAGAATACAGAGAACTATACAAAAAAGATCTTCACGACCCAGATAATCACGATGGTGTGATCACTCACCTAGAGCCAGATATCCTGCCATGCGAAGTCAAGTGGGCATTAGGAAGCATCACTACGAACAAAACTAGTGGAGGTGAGGGAATTCCAGTTGAGCTCTTTCAAATCCTAAAAGATGATGCTGTGAAAGTGCTGCACTCAATATGCCAGCAAATTTGGAAAACTCAGCAGTGGCCACGGGACTGGAAAAGGTCAGTTTTCATTCCAATCCCAAAGAAAGGCAATGCCAAAGAATGCTCAAACTACCACACAATTGCACTCATCTCACACACCAGTAACGTAATGCTCAAAATTCTCCAAGACATGCTTCAGAGATATGTGAATCGTGAACTTCCAGTTGTTCAAGCTGGTTTTAGAAAAGGCAGAGGAACCAGAGATCAAATTGCCAACATCTGCTGGATCATCGAAAAAGCAAGAGAGTTCCAGAAAAACATCTATTTCTGCTTTACTGACAATGCCAAAGCCTTTGACTGTGTGGATCACAATAAACTGTGGGAAATTCTGAAAGAGATGGGAATACCAGACCACCTGACCTGCCTCTTGAGAAATCTGTACTTAAGTCAGGAAGCAACAGTTAGAACGAGACATGGAACAACAGACTGGATCCAAATAGGAAAAGGAGTATGTCAAGACTGTATACTGTCACCCTGCTTATTTAACTTACATGCAGAGTACATCATGAAAAATGCTGGGCTGGATGAAGCACAAGGTGGAATCAAGATTGCCAGGAGAAATATCAATAAGCTCAGATATGCAGATGACACCACCCTTATGGCAGAAAGTGAAGAAGAACTGAAGAGCCTCTTGATGAAAGTGAAAGAGGAAAGTGAAAAAGTTGGCTTAAAGCTCAACATTCAGAAAACTAAGATCATGGCATCTGGTCCCATCACTTCATGGCAAATAGATGGGGAAACAATGGGAACAGTGTCAGACTTTATTTTTTTGGTCTCCAAAATCACTGCAGATGGTGACTGCAGCCAAGAAATTAAAAGACGCTTACTCCTTGGAAGAAAAGTTATGACCAACCTAGACAGCATATTAAAATGCAGAGACATTACTTTGCTGACAAAGGTCCATCTAGTCAAGGCTATGGTTTTTCCAGTAGTTATGTATGGATGTGAGAGTTTGACTATAAAGAAAGCTGAGTGCCAAAGAATTGATGCTTTTGAACTGTGGTGTTGCAGAAGACTCTTGAGAGTCCCTTGGACTGCAAGGAGATCCAACCAGTTCATCCTAAAGGAAATCAGTCCTGAATATTCATTGGAAGGTCTTATGTTGAAGCTGAAACTCCAATACTTTGGCCACCTGATGCAAAGAACTGACTCATTTGAAAAGACACTAGGGCTGGGAAAGATTGAAGGCAGGAGGAGAAGGGGACAACAGAGGATGAGATGGCTGGATGGCATCACCGACTCAATGGACATGAGCTTGAGTAAACTCTGGGAGTTGGTGACAGACAGGGAGGCCTGGCATGCTGCAGTCCATGGGGTCGCAAAGAGTCATACACGAATGAGTGACTAAACTTAACTGAACTGAGTAGCCCTACCATAGAGCCTGTAGACTCCAGGATTTGGTTGCCTCAGGCCAAACAACTAACAGGGAGGGAGCAGCTCCTTATTGCAAAATTCAGGCTTAAATTGGAAAAAATAGGGAAAACCACTAGGCCATTCAGGTATGATCTAAATCAAATCCCTTATGATTATACACTGCTCAGTCATGTCTGACTCTTTACTACCTCATGGACTGTAGCCTGCCAGGTTCCCACCAGCAGAAAATTGGATTAAAGATTTACTGAGTATGGCCCTGCCCACTAGAGAAAGATCGAGTTTCCCCACAGCTAGTCCCTCCCATCAGGAAGCTTGCACAAGCCTCTTATCTTCAGCCATCAGAGGGCAGACAGAAGAAACAAGAACTAGAATCCCATAGTCTCCAAAATAAAAACCACAATCACAGAAAGCTAACCAAAATGATCATGTGGATCACAGCCTTGTATAACTCAATGAAGCTATGACCCATGCCATGCAGGGCCACCCAAGATAGACAGGTCATGGTGAAGAGTTCTGACAAAATATGGTCCACTGGAGAAGGGAATGGCAAACTACTTCAGCATTCTTGTGTTGAGAATCCCATGAACATCATGAAAAAGCAAAAAGATATGACACCAGAAGATGAGCCCCCCAGGTGGACAGGTGTCCAATATGCTACTGGTGAAGAGCAGAATAACAGCTCCAGAAAGAAAGAAGAGACTGGGCCAAAGTGGAAATGACGCTCAGCTGTGGATGTGTCTAGTGGTGAAAGTAAAGTCTGATTCTGTAAAGAACAAAATCGCATAGGAGCCTGGCAGATTAGGTTCATGAATCAAGGTAAATGAGACATGGTCAAGAAGGTAATGGCAAAGTGAACATCAACATCTTAGAAATCAGTGAACTAAAATGGACAAGAATGAGAAAATTTAATTCAGATGACCATTATATCTACTACTGTGGGCAAGAACCCCTTAGAAAAAATGGAGTAGGCGTCATAATCAATGAGTCCGAAATGCTATATTTGGGTGCAATCTCAAAAATGACAGAATGATCTTGGTTCATTTCCAAGGCAAACCACTCCACATCACAGTAATCCAAGTCTATGCCTTAACCACTAAAGATGAAGAAGCTGAAATTGACGGGTTCTATGAAGACCTTCTAGAACCAACACCAAAAAAAAAAAAAAAAAAAAATGTCCTTTTCATTATATGGGATTGGAATACAAAAGTAGAAAGTCAAGAGATATCTGGAGTAACTGGCAAGTGTGGTCTTGAGTATAAAATGAAGCAGAGCAAAGGCTAACAGGGTTTTGTCAAGAGAATGCACTGGTCATAGCAAACAGTCTTTCAACAACACAAAAGACGACTCTACACATGGACATCATCAGATGGTCAGTACCGAAATCAGACTGATTATATTCTTTGCAACCAATGATGAAACAGCTCTATACAGTCAGCAAAAACAAGACCTGGAGCTAACTGTGGCTCAGATCATCAGCTCCTTACTGAAAAATTCAGGCTTCAATTGAAGAAAATAGGGAAACCACATAACCATTCAGGTTATGATTAGACACAATACTCAGTCATGTCTGACTCTTTGCTACCTCATGGACTGTAACCTTCCAGGCTCCTCTGTCCTTGGGATCTTCCAGGCAAGAATACTGGACTGGATTGCCATTTCCTTCCCCACCTGGATCTTCCCAATCCTGGTGTCGAACCCGGGTCTCTTGTGTCTACTGCATTGCAGATGGATACTTTACCTCTGAGCCAGAGGGGAAGCCCCAGTGAAAGTGACAAATAGAGTCAAGGGATTAGATCTGGTAGACAATAATACCTGAAGAACTACGGACAGAGGTTCATAACACTGTACCGGACATGGTGACCAAAACCAACCCCAAGAAAAAGAAATGCAAAAAGGCAAAGTGGTTGTCTGATGAGGCCTTACAAATATGGGGCCTTACAAACAGCCAAGAAAAAGAAGAGAAGTGGAAAGAGAAAAGAAAAAAGGAAGTGGAAAAGTGGAAAAGAGAAAAGGAAAGATATATCCAACTGAATGCAGAGTTCCAGAGGATAGCAAAGAGAGATGAGAAAGCCTTAAGTGAACAACGCAAAGAAATAGAGGAAAACAATAGGATGGGAAAGACTAGAAATCTCTTCATGGAAATTGGAGATAGCAAGGGAACATTTCATGCAAAGATAAGCACAACAAAAAGCAGAAGAGATAAAGAAGAGGTGGCAAGATCTTAATGACCCAGATAACCACGATGGTGTGGTCACTCACCTAGAGCCAGACATTCTGGAGTGTGAAAGTGTCAACTCACTGGAAAAGCCCCTGAAGCTGGGAAAGATCCCGGGCAAGAAGAGAAGGGGGCAACAAAGGATAAAATGGTTGGACAGCATCACTGACTCAATGGACATAGTTTGAACAAACTCCAGAAGATAGTAAAGGACAGGGAAGCCTGGCATGGTGCAGTCTGTAGGGTCACAAAGAGTCGGACACGACTGAACAATATAAAGTGATTGGGAAGATTAAATTAGTATCTTTATATAAATTGCTTAGAACGGTGCTTCATATATAATAAGTGTTATACAAGAGTTAGCTATTATTAATGAAACTGCTTAAGACATCTGCAAAATCAAAGCTATTCAATCATTTATATTTCCATCAAAGAGTAAATATTAATATTTACAGTATACCAGGCAGTGTGTTAGATGATAAGGATTCAAAGATGACAAGTATAGTCCCTTATACCCAAAGTTTCACACATTATTAGGGAGGACAAACATTTAAGCAACATCATAATATTAACAAATAAGTGTTCACAGTTGAATAAACTAACTAAAATTATTTTACTGAGGTTTGGACTAAGTACTGTTGAACTGCAGAGAAGATCAGAGAAGGCTTCCCAGAGAATAAGACTTTTAATTTTGAAGGATAAAAGTAGAAGCATAGAAAAGGTGGAAAAGGGCATTCAAAATAGTTGTGATAAAGATCCCTGTCAATCAGTCCGACATGATTCAGCAACAAAACAACAACCTTAAGCCAAATATTTAAGAGTCTCCATACTCACTTCTACAGAAAAGATTAGAGAGAACTAAACTCAGACATTTCTATGATCTTCCACAACTTTACATGTTTCTCTGAATTACGGCTGGAATAAAATACACCCAATTTTTCTCCATATGCTGTGCCCCAATGTTTAACTCTGCCTTACTCTTTTTTTTTTTAAATGTATGATTTCAGGTGTTAATTTCCCCAAGCAAAACTGGGTACACTATTCTCTGCATAAGCAATTGTTGGATTTGATCTAAAAGGTTTTTTAAGTTGTAAAAAAAGCAACTAAATTAATTTGTATAAAATAATTTAAATTCTGTGTAAGACAAAAGAGTATAATAATAACCTAATTTACAGTCATAATTAGTATTATGATTTAATACTAATGATTAAATGATTTAATTGATTAGAATCAATTTATTCTGGGTTTCTTATCAATGATACAAACAACTCCAAGCCAAATAACTCTGTATAATAAATTACACTAAAAAACTTCGAAAATAATTGTAATGACTACTATTTACCCCAAGAACAGATATGACACATACCTGTGTCTGAAGGACGTAAAAAGTCTGTGTCACAGGTGAAAAAGGTCTGATGGTCCTGAGCTGACAAATTCATATCATAGTATGTAAGTGGCTCTTTACCAGTCACCCAAGTGTATCTTTACCAAAACACAAGAAAATATGTAAATTGAACGTGAGAGAGCATCAGTCAGTTACAATAGACACTACTTAAAACTCAAAATTTACTACTACATTTTATTTAAGGACATTTCAAAGGCTTATTGTAATCAATAAAACAAAAGAGATAACCTACATAAACTACCTACAGTACAATAATAAAACATCTAAAACCAAAAGAGAAAAGGCTAGATTATTCAACAAACAGTGCTTCAAATTGAATCTAAAGGGATAAAACAATTTGATTGCAACATATACCTCATTAACTGTACTTAAATTCTCAGTGAATTAGAATTAAATATGAAAAGTAAAACTATAAAGAAGCTAGAAGAAAACACCCTAAAACCGTCAGGAATTAATAGCAGATAACAAGCTGGCTAATAAATTAAAATAACTAATTTTTACTTTTCACCTATAAAATTGGCAAATATATGTCATCAAGACTGAGGTGGGATATCAATTCACACATATTCCTGTTGTAAATTGGTATTTACATTTCTCTTCCCAGTAATCAATTATATAGTATCAAGAGTCTTAGTGCCACAACTACTGAAGCCCGCATGCCTAGAGCCTATGCTCCAGAACAAGAGAAGCTACGGCAATGAACAGCCTGTGCACTGCAAGGAAGAGCAGCCCCTACTTGCCACAATTAGAGAACAGCCTGGACGCAGCTATGAAGACTCAGCATAACCAAAATTAGTTAATTAATTATTTTAAAAAGAGGCTTAAAAACATTCACACCTACTTAGAGAATGGGCAAATGGAATTCCATTTTACCACTCTACTTTTGTTTATTTTTGAAATTTTTCAACATTAAAAGAAGAAAAAATTCAAAGGGAAGAAAAAAACTGTTCACACTTTTTGATTCAGTAACCGTAGTGCTACAAATCAACTCTAAGAAAATAATCATATATGTGAATAAATATTTATATATAAAGATATCCTTCTAGAGTAAATGTTAACAGTGAACTATAATCTGTGATCTGGAGAGGGGAGCAGTAGATAAGTTATATATGGTGCCTCTACAATAAAATATAGTACAACTGTTAAAATTCATGTTTAAAAAAAAAAAATTCATGTTTTGAAGTAATTCTGTGGGAAATTCACATATGGTGAATTTCATATATTATGATGTTCAAGTTTTGTTTCTATATATGCATATATAGAAGAGAGTCTGGATGGAAACACTAATAGTGGTTATCTCTTCATGGGAGAAAAACGTGATTTTTTTACCTTCTTTCTATACATCTCTTTATTTTCCAACTTTCTACAGTGAACAGGTATATATTTTGCAATCAGAAAAGGCAGTTTAAAAGCACATTATATATACATGATCAAAGATTTTAAGTTATTTAATAAGGTGTCTTGCTATTTAAAGTTTTCAGCTATTTTGCAAGAAACTATCATGAAGAAAAAAGAAAAAGCAAGTCCTTGTTCACTTAGCAAAGTTGGGTACACATTCTAAAATCATAAAAAAAATTTAACATTCTATATTAATCCCAAAATGATTTGAAGCAGTTAAAAAATATATGTATAGTGTCAATAACTCAGGGCTTCCCTGGTGGCTCAGCAGTAAAGAATCCACTTGTAGTGCAGGAGATGTGGATTCAATCCCTGGGTCAAGAAGATCCCCTGGAGAAGGAAATGGCAACCCACTCCCGTATTCTTCCCTGGGAAATCTCAGGGACAGAGGAGCCTGGCAGGCTACAGTCCATGGGGTCACAAAAATCAGACACAATCTAGCAACTACACAACAAAACAACAAATCAATAACCTAAATTAGAAGCAAATTTTAAAAGACTCAATAAAGTAAAACAAGGATTGGGCCATAAAATGGCCCACAGCAAAGAGTTTTATAAACTTGCTAAAGGTTGGCTATAATACAAGTCTAAGCTTCCCAGAACCACACAATAATTACCAATGCATTTTAGACTTTCACATTAAGACAAACTAATCATTCAAACAGAAGCATTAAGAGTTCCTTATCCTGGGCTTCCCGGGTGGCTCGCTGGTCAAGAACCTGCCTGCCAATGCAGGCATGGGTTCAATCCCTGATCCAGGAAGATCCCACATGCCCCAGAGCAACAAACCCTGTGTACCACAACAGTTGAGCCTTTGTTCTAGATCTCAGGAACCACAACTACTGAGCCCGTGTGCCACAATTACTGAAGCTTGTGCACCTAGAGCCTGTGTTCCACAAGAGAAGCCATGACAATGAGAAGCTAGCACACCACAACTAGAGAAAAGCCCGCACAGCAACAGAGACCCAGCACAGCCAAAAATAAATAAACAAGTAAAATTATAAAAAAGGGTTCCTTATACTAAGAAATTTCTCTTTAAGATTTTCATGAAGTAGATACTATAAGATAACAAGAATAACAGCCTAAAAGCTTTTTAATAAACAGTGAGAAGTTCAAGGACCTGTTTCTTGCAGAATCCCTTAATATAGGGCAATTGCATCTATCAGAAAAGGCTAGCTTTGACTTCCCAGGATGTGACTGTCCTACACTATCAAGTACTTATGCACAAGGATTACTGCTTAATCATTTTGTATCCCTGTCATTTTGTACAATGTCCACATACAGTAGAAAAAAACTATTTCTTGTTCAGTGAATTAAGTAACATACCCCATGCTATCCCCAGGTAAAACACAGCCCCTTTCCAAACAAATAAAGTTATCTTTTTTCATAAGTTTCAACAGTTTTCTCATTTAGAGTAAAAACCAGAAGAGCAATGGACACAGTAGTATAGCTAGGAAATGGCAATATAAAATGCAATATAAAAATAGCATACCCTGTACTGCTGCACAAATGAAATTTATATTCACATTCAGATTGATATTGTCTAGTAAACTGTCAAATAACTGTCAAACTTTAAATTGAGCACGTATGCACAGGAATATGCTGACATTTATAATTTTTCTTAACCTCATGAATTCTTTGAAAAGGCTTTCTGTCATAAACCAAGGAGCAAATGTACACTTATTATATATCACAAACATGGCTTGAAGCAATGTTTCTCATGATAAAAGTAAACATATTCAAGATGCAGAAAATTAAACTCTGGGCTAACCATTTTACCTTATTATATATCTGTAACTCCAACTAGAAGAGCTATGATGTATCTGTAAAAATAAATGTTTCCATAATACTTTTACTCTAAAACCACTGTCATAATTATACTGAAAGCAAAATGTAATACCTCCTATATTCTGCTCCTCTGAAAAGATTTAGAGGATTTCTCCACACTTTACATTCTAAAAAAAAAGCAAAGAGAAAAAGGGGGGAATTAAGACAGTTTCACCTAATGTAGTTAAATACTAATTCAGCCAACATGCTAAGCACAATGCTGGCCACGTATAACACAAAGATGAATAAGGCATGGATCATCCCTGCTGCCACGCAGCATATATTCAAATCTAGTTATTCCCTTATTTCTGCCTCTGTAGCCTTTCGTCCACAATTGAAGTACAGAACTTACCATATTACAAAGTGACTATCTGTTTGGTTTTCAGTTGCTCCCTTTAAAATACAAGCTTTTAAAACTTTGCTCATTTTTGTATTTCTAGAACTTACCACAGAATCTGAACTAACTTGTTTAACTGAATTACATGTGGCATGAGAATCAGTTATGTAAACTATCACCTAAACTGTGTGAAAAGTGCTATGGTAGAGAGATGTTTTGTTCTAAGAATAAAAAGGAAGTGATTAAGTTTGCTCTGGAGAAATAAGGGGAGACTTTAGAGAGGTGACATTTAAACGTTGTTTTTGTTGTTGTTTAGTCATTCGATGGACATGAGTCTGAGCAAGCTTCGGGAGTTGGTGATGGACAGGGAAGCCTGGCGTGCTGCAGTCCATGGGGTCACAAAGAGTCGGATATGACTGAGTGACTGAACTGAACTTAGTCACTAAGTCATGTCTGACTCCTTGCAACCTCATGGACTGCAGTGCGCCAGGCTTTAAACTTGAATCCTTTAAACTTGAACCACTGTAAAAAATGAGTAGAAGGTTGCCAGATGAAGAACATTCTAAACAGAAGTAGTATTAAAAAACCACACAGCATAGTTCAATTAGAGTACATGGTGGAAGATTAAAGTACACGGTAGAAGGTGACAGGGCTTCCCTGATGGCTCAGATGGTAAAAAACCTGCCTGCGATGTGGGAGACCTGAGTTCAGTCCCTGGGTTGGGAAGATCCCCTGGAGAATGGAAAGCCAACCCACTTCGGTAGTCTTGCCTGGAGAATTTCATGGACAGAGAAGCCTGGCAGGCTATAGTCCATGGGTTGCAAAGAGTTGGAGATGACTAACTAACACCTAAGAAGGTGAGGAGAGCTGTAAATTAGGCTACAGAACAGACTGGGGGAAACTACATAAAAAGCTTAGATATTATTCTTAGTAAGAAGCCATCAAATGTTTATAAATAGAAAGATAACAAATATCAGGTCTTTGTTTAGATCAGTAGTTGTCAAACTACCATTCATGGAACTGCAAAGTAACAACACGTTCCATAATAAATGAGAAGGCATTATTTGCCTTTTTAACTTTTTGAGTGAGTGAAGTTGCTCAGTCATGTTTGACTTTTTGTGATCTTCCCAACCCAGGGATTAAACCCAGGTCTCCTGCATTGTAGGTAGATGCTTTACCGTCTGAGCCACCCTGAGAGTGAGGGCATCCTTAAATTTTGTACCCCAAGCATCTGCCTCACACTAGTGCCAGTCCTGCAAAGTTGGGCTGATGGTACAAAATCAATGGTTTGTAAAACTGCGGGTATTTTAAACTAGTAGTCATTGGATTCCTCACCCCTAATCTAGTAAACAGGCAACCAAATATGAAAGTTGTCTTCAATATAAACAATTGTTTTTTGAGCTGAACTTTTTTTTTCCATGGTGTATCACTTTTATCTGAAAGAATCACCAAGAGACAAATTTATAATTATTCAGATAAATACCTGGCAGACATTTTTCTCAATGGTGAACAAAGTAGATCTGTCAAATTCAAGGAAGAAAAAAACAGTACTTGCCGCTGATGATAGAATTTGAACTTTCAAGTACAATTAGAATTTTGAAAAACTTATATTAGTTACCATGAACTTGACAATTTCCCAATACTTAAAGGCTTTTCTGTGAAATTAGTGGTGATATTAATAAATCTCATTTTAAAAAACTAACAATGTATCAATATTTGGAAGACATGCCTAACTCAGTGAATGAGTATTTTCTAAATGAACAATGAAAGACCCATTCAAAATGGGACACCAAGGGATTTTAATGTAACAGAACATGAAGAGTTAATTGGCATAGCGTCAGTTTCATACTGCAACTAAACTTCAAGAAAGTATCTAAAAAAAAAAAGTATCTCTCAGTAAATTTTGCTGTTGTATTAAAAAAGAATATCCACAACTTTCTGAAAAGATTAAACTATTCTTCCCTTTTCCAACTACGCATCTGTGTGAGAACAGATTTTCTTCACAAATGTCAACCAGAACAACATTTCACAACAGGCAATGCCAGAAGCAGATATGAGAATAAGCTATTTTTCTTTATTAAACTAGATAATAAAGAGATTTAAATGAATGTAAAGCAATGACAGTCTTCTGATTAAAATTTCCTATTTAGGGAAATATAATTATTTTTCATGATATGTGTCTTAGCTCAGGCTGCCATAACTAAATACCATAGCTTGGGCATAGTTATATTGGAGGTTAGAGCTTCAACACATGAATTTGAGGTGGGGGAGAGACACAGTTCAGTTCATAGAAATATGTTAACATGCAATGGGTTTCTGTTATTTTTAAAACAATTGATAAATATTGTTAAAATTTGTTTCAATTTCTAATATGGTAAATACTGGGCATATAATCAATATTTAAACAAAAGCTCTGTGAGGTACTCAATAATTCTGAAGAGTATAAAGATTCCTGGATCTAAAAAGTTTGAGAACCACTTTCTTATAGTAAAGGGAGAAAATGTGCTAAAAGGAGAAGTATCATAGGCAAGGAAACTAGTTAGGATGCACAGCAATAATCCAGGAAAGAGATATCTAAGGCCCAGATATGGGGCAATGAATGCTGAACTAAAAGAAGGCAGAGCAGAGTCAAGGTAATTTTTGAGGGGAAAATAATGAGGGTCAATAGTCTGGAGAAGGAAGGGGAAATAAAAGAGATATTATCTAAAACAACTCAAAGATTTCTCTTATGGAAATTAATAGATTTTAGGATTGTGGAGAGTATCTATTGAAAAGATAATCAGCAGCTTCACTTTGGACTGTAAGCTTAGGATTGCTGAGGGCCATCAAAGGTGAAGATTTCTAGCAGAGTTAGAAATGTGGGTCTAGAACATAAAAGAGAGCTTGAGGGCAGAAATTTAAAATTGGCTCTCCCAATACATATGTCTATGGACAACAATATTATAGAATAAGATGCAGATACCTAGGGAGAGAAAGTGGAACCAGAGAACTTTGACTCAATCTCACAATAGGGTGTAAGACTGTATAATGCATTACTGTTGTAATTATTTACAACTGGACTGTGAGCTTCCTGATGACAGATCTATGTCATATTCATTTTAACATGACTTATTCTTGAGAGCTTGTCTGGAGGTTCTAGCAGGGGAGTGCAGCTACTCGTATACCCTTGACCAAAGACTGGTCCTCCTCTCTTGGGAATGGTCATACTCCTCCACTGAGCACGCAGCTTTGGAAGGGATGCACATGGAGTGGTTAGGAAGGAAGGGGACACCTGCCTAGCCAGCCAGATAAGCCGAATCAACCCTGGCGATCAATGGGGTGACAGATGTTGCAGCCAGATCGCCCTCACATCCAATATGCCCTATTCTTAAGAGTTCTATAATTATTTTATGAAAGGGGAGAAAGGAGAAGAGGAAAGAAAATTACCATTATTCCTTCCCGTACTTCCTGAATGGCTGTCAACCCCACCCCTACTAATCCTGGTCAACTCCCACTCAAGCTTTATGGCTCAGTTTAAATGGTTCTTTCTCAGAGAACTTCCCTGACCACACATAAAAAGTGCCATCAATTTCACTCAGGTAGTATTCTTCTACTAAACTAATATAAATTTCAAGTTTAGTTTACTGAACAAATGAGACATTATGGCATTCTACAGAATTAACTCATTTGTATTATTATTGTATGATTATAACCTACACCAAATGAAAGTGAAAGTGAAGTCACTCAGTCTTGTCCAACTCTCTGAGACCCCATAGACTGTAGCCTACCAGGCTCCTCTGTCCATGAGATTTTCATACCAAATGAAAGGAACAAATAATCCAAAAATGTCACTTCTATTTGGCTTCAAAGATTTTACTTTCTTAATTGTATAATTACCAGATACATATAGAAGAATGGTCTACAATTTAAGTATGACAACAGAATATTCATACATTGACAAGAGATTTTGATGTCTTTGTAAATATACTGACAAGAAAAAATATTTTTCCTAACTTTGTTCTCTTGGCAGAGATGGCTAATTGTCTCTGTTCTCTCCTTTATCAGTAATAAGATCCCCTTTTCACCTGGGCACATGTACATTGAGAAAATGATTACAATTTCTAACCCCCCTTACAGCTAGTTCTAACCATTTGATAAAGATCTGACCAGTAGAAAGTAAGTCAAAATAGTATGTAACGCTTCTGCGAAGTATCCTTGACTGCTGTGGGGAAAGTGTCTTTCTCCTGACCTATTCTCCTTCCTGCTGACTAGAATGTGGGCATGATGGCTGAAGCCAGAGCAACTGTCTTGGAACACAATGAAAAACTGCACAGGATATGGCAGGCTAATAAAACAGGAGTCAAAAAAAAAAAAAAAATAGAAGGAGTCTAGGTCTCTGACGATCATTGCTCTCCATATCAGCCATTAAACCTGTATTTAAAGGAAAGACAAATTTCTATTGTTAAATGTTTTCTATCTGCCACTGTCAAACACAATCTTAACTATACAGCTCTGAAAACATTTCATTTCACCTGACAAATTCTGCCTGCTGGTTTCGCTTTCTCTGTTGTTGGAAGGAGAACCTGGCTCTGAAATGCTGCTTTCTGTTCCTCCCATCAGTGGTCGCAAATGGCTTACAGAAACTTGCTCAATAAAAGATGTGCCATGCTTATGAAAGTACCACCATTCAAATATCTGTGACAAAGAGAAAACATCTTTCATTTAAAACAGAACTGATCAGCAGATATGAGTTCAAATCAAAACATTCTCTCAAGACGTCCCTGTTTAATTCAGTCTTTTAAATGTACTTTCCTTCCAAAAAACAAGCCAAACGCAAGATTCCCTGATAACACATACCAAGCCGAGGTAAATGCCTTTTTATAGCTTTGTCATAAAATTCAGACAAGCTTAGGCAACACTAGAAGAAACATGTCTGTAAATAAAGCATTTAAAAAACAATAAGTATTTAACCTATAAAGAATATGTTACGTTACAATGTCATTTGAGTCTATCTGTAGCGCAATTAAAAGAAAAATAATTTTGAAACAACTAGTATGATGTGCTTAACCACTACACTAGGGTTAGAATGCCCACACTGACTCCCAATTCAGCCATACTTTACCTGTGTGTTTTGTGTAAGTCACTTAAATTCTCAGAGCCTCAATGTCCTATTGAGCAAATATGGTTGACAAGAATTAGAAGTTCTTCTGAACAATAAAGTACTAATCCAGTATTTGGCAGTACTGTTAATGTAGGTTAAGAGTCAGGTTGATTCCCACATTGAACCATTTAAAAGTCAGGATATTCCTTTCTTTCTGTTTCCAAGGTTTATCACTGCTATAAGAGGAAATCAAAAGCAGCTCTCTGTGCTGAATTAGCAGAGTGTTTCATATTTGGATACTCCGGCCTTTTCAGCTCCCTTTGCTGGCTTCTCTGGGTGTGAGCTTAAACGACATATCCGAAGGCAATTTTTCCTGATTCCACAGAATGAAAAACTATTTTATGTACTCCCATAGGTTCTTTTTTTCCTTTCAGAATAAACTTTGTACTCATAATAACTAAACAACTGGCTTTGCTGCTATTCTTCAAGCTCCCAAGCACACAACCTCTTCAGGTAGAGATAACACAGCACAACTAGCTTCCTCATTTCAGGTGGTAAAAGAAATTATAAATAACTTTGCTAATAAAAACTCATCAGTAGTTCAAGGGTAATGACACAGTTCAACCTTTAAAATGTTACTTGAATTCCTAATTTTTATAAATTTAAAACTCTGATTTGAAAAAAGTAACAAATTTTAAAAACTCTTTTACGTATTATATGTTATGAATCAATATTATATGTGTGTGTGTGTGTAAGTTTTCTCCCCTCCTTATAAACAAGAAAATTAGGACTCAATTCATGTTACTTGCCCAAATGGCAGAGTCAAGACTCAAAACTTCATCTGCTGGTTGCAAGAGCAATGCTTTTTCCACTATATAAGCTGTTTAAAGATAGTTTATCTCCTTTATTTAGATTTTTATCAGTTCAGTTCAGTCACTCAGTTGTGTCCAACTTTTCGACCCCATGGACTGGAGCATGCCAGGCCTCCCTGTCCATCACCAACTCCCAGAGTTTACTCAAACTCATGTCCATTGAGTCAGTGATGCCATCTAACCATCTCATCCTCTGTCATCCCCTTCTCCTCCCGCCTTCAATCTTTCCCAGCATCAGGGTCTTTTCAAATGAGTCAGTTCTTCACATCAGGTGGTCAAAGTATCGGAGTTTCAGCTTCAACATCAGTCCTTCCAATAAATATTCAGCACTGATTTCTTTTAGGATAGACTGGTTAGATCTCCTTGCAGTCTATTCTGTGGCAAAATATGCTAAATTATGAAAAGGATTTATAAATCAATAAATTTTTAGGCTTTTAAAAACAGAGTTTTCAATAAAAAATTTAAAAAATAAAAATAAAAACAGAGTTTTCATCCAGAATTCCTCAACAATTTTTTTTGAGTCGAGAGAAAAGTCTCTTTTTCATCTGGCATTTCTCTTTAACAAAATGGCCAAGTGTCTCTATAGGAAAAAAAAAAAACAAAACTCCAATACAAATGTTATTATTTTTACATTTCTACTATAGTTACAGAGCACCACCTAGAGATGAGAAAAAAATTTAGAAAAATTTCATTCGCCATGCATGCCATAATACTTCCTAAGATTTTTATCTGTAGCAGTATTTTTCCAAAGTTGACACTAGGAAACACTAGCTCCTAGGGATGTTAACAAAGATTACAAATTTTTAAAAAATCTTTTCAAATTAAAAATGATAGCATGGTTAAATAAAGCAAGAGAAAATTGAGTTAAACAGGTTTCTTTTTTGCGTAACTTCTTAGAATAACATGGCCAAAATTCAACAAGTGCTACTATGTTGTTCCAAGTTTTCACACACATTATCTCAGTTAATCCTCATAACTATGAAACTGATACTATTTTTAATTTTTTTTGCCAAGTCAGGCAGCTCATGGGATCTTAAGGTTCTGGACCAGGGATCCAACCCGGCCTTCAGCAGTCAAACCAGGGAGCCCTAAACCAATGGACCACCAGGGAATTACCAAGGTGATACTGTTATAATCCCCAGTGTACAGATGAGGAAACTGGAGCTTTAGAAAAGTTAATTCATTTGCTCAAAGTCACACAACTAAAGTGATGGTTAGTCTACTCTACTCTTAAACACTCTAGAGAGGTAAACAGCAGGTAGACTATAAGCCCAATTCAAGACACATATAAATTTTTAGTCTGCTCAATGTTGCCAGCATTAAAGTACTGGAAGACTTAAGATAAAAACTTTATATCCAGGTTTTCTTGAAATCATTTGAAAAAATTGGAAGTTCTAGTAATACTGGTCTGCAAATCTACATGGCAACAATTATCTTTAGCCTTTTCTAGAAGGAACATAGTCTTTTCTAGAAGGAACATGTACTGTCCAGATAATCCAGTCTTCAAAGTAAATAAAAATTTTATTTTTTACATTCTGCCCATTTTACTCATTTTTGTTACCTAGCCAAGCTTACGAGCACTTAGTGGGGGAACTCACCTCCCATTACACTCCCCACCACACACACTCTATTATATGCAAATGAATACTACCAATCTCTAAAAGTAGCGAGGAAGTTGCAGTGTTTTTTAAAATGCTTTTTCACATTTTAAGAATGCTAATCTATAAGTATTTATAATTACTATAATAATTTAAACAGATTTGATTTTTAGATAAACACCAAAGCATGAAGGAAATGGAAACTACTTACAAATATTAGTCCTGATATCAAAGAAGATGTCCCTGTAAGTGCCACATAGAATTTGGGTGTCAATGAATTTAAAAATACTGTCACTGCCAAAAAGAAAAAACAAATCAAAGTTTACAAGTACTGAAGTTACAAATATGTAGGTGACTTTATGAGTGAAGGAACATAAGTAGATTAATATCTAGTATGAGATTCATTTGAGAAAGTTGTAATTTTTTAAAAAGCTACTTTGCATTCTCATTGTATCATTATCTTAAAAATGCCTTCACACATGTAAGGAGATCATTTAGCTTGCTGTTGAGAATAAAACCAAGAACATCATAATTTAGACAAGAACTTTTGCAGTTCCATCACTTATATTACCAAGGCAGATTAAAACTATTTCCTAATTATTTTGGTGAGATCCAAACCAGTGTTTCAAGTTAGAGGGAAGGAAATAGTGTATGTATTTGACAGGTCACCTAGAGAGGCAAAATAGCCCAAAGAGAACAGCAAACTAACTGCTTCCTATATTTGATTCACTGAAAACCTGGACCAGACTCTTCACTTCAAATAACAGTCTCATAAATACTTTGGGTTTTAGAAAGAAATAAAAATCTGTAAAGTCATCGACTCTCATCTGAATGGCATAGTTAATATATAGTTAATATATATGTAAAAAAAAAAGATAAACTCAATGAGTAACATTTCACTGAGTGTACAAACCACTAGTAAGCACTTCATTAACCTGTAACAGAAACACCAAATTAGCTTTTTCAAACAGTATAGGAAGGTCAATTCATCTAGCTTGTTTTAGTGTGTTAGTTGTATCTGGATTTACATACTCAGTTCTTAAAAAGCCCAAAGTATTTCAGAACATTATCTCAGTCTTTCATGTTATCTCACAGGATAGAAAATGGAACACTTGCCTTCTCTTTCTACAGAAAAATAAAACAACACTGACAGTCAAAATCGTCACCCAACAGAAATACTTTCATTTTAATCTGAGGTTGCCGATTTGTAATGACATAGTAAGAGGCCCTGGCTCCCATCCACTCTGACCCGGCTACAGCTAAAGAATATTTGCAGAATCCAAGGGATCGTCACCTCGTAGATGTCTTTGGGTCTTCAGCCCACACTACACAGCAAGCTCTCTACGAATGTTGAAAGAACGAACTAAGGAAAGTACCCACTACTGTTTGTGGCTCTCTTTCTCATTACTTCCTGTACTGTTCTATTGTATGACTCAAGATAAAGCCTAAAACAGAGAACGGACAAAAATATAACGGAAACTGTTTCTTGACAAAGCTATTTTAAAACATAAGAATAGTTGGCAAAGATCGTGGTGTTTTCTCTTAGATGTTGTTTGAGTGTGGGTTCTCTCAGCTCAGTGGCGGGAGACTCAAAGGGTGTGTATAAATTCTGCATCCAGTTCTGAAATTGCTCTCATCGGCCCTATCACCTGAAGCTTACAGCTTGTCAGGTGGTTTCTCTTAGGGCTCAAGAGGGCACACGAGAGAGGGCGGATCTTAAGAGTTCGGGGAGGAGCCGGCGACTGCAGCTCAAGTTTGACAATCAGCTGCGGCCTCAGAGAAAAAGAATCCACTCGGTCGCTTAAACTAACTCATACTCCAAGGCTCTCCCGTGATAAGGAAATCTCTGCCTTTTGGCCTTTGCCCCCGGCACCTCTAACTGCCCCCTACCCCGCACCGCCGCCCGTCCCCGGGGAGCTCTGGGCCTCTCACCCGCTGCCAAATTCTCACACAGCCTGAGCGGGACCCTTAGAGCGTAAAGCAGCCCCAGCCCCGCCACGAACCACAGTGAGGCCCCAATGCCCGCCAGGCCAGCCCGCAGCCGCTCCCTCCAGCCCAGCGGCGGGCTTAGGCCGGGAGCAGGGGCAGAAGGAGACGCCGCAGCAATCGCTGCTTCACCTAAGCCGTCACTGTCCGCCATCTTGCCGCTCCCGCTGGCGCCGGGAGTTGGGAGGGGAGAAGGGCAGGAAAGCGGGAGTCGGGAATCCTGGGATAGTGGCGGACTTAAAGTTGGCCTCCGTGAAAACTGATAGTCCCAGGGAACGGGGACGGAGATGTGGAAAGTGGAGGAGCGCCCCAGGACTGAGCTATCTATTCCTTCCGAAGGAGGGAAAGGGCGGATGGCGGCACCTATTCTGGAGGAACTGAACTGTGACCCCGGAGTGAAGTTTTTAGCCTCCAGACGAGTGAGGGTCGCCTTCCACCCCATTCCTAGGGTTGAAAAAGCCACCAACCGTTCCAGAGTCCGAGCAGCACTACACCCTTTGGGCTCGGCTGGCATGGAGAGCACTGGTACTGGGAAAATCTACAGGAGTAGCGACAGCAATTTGGTTGGCTGGAGCTCGGGCGCCAATACCAGTCGAAAAACTCTCCCAACGTCCCATAGATGAATAGGGAAATGGCTGGAGCTCGGGCGCCAATACCAGTCGAAACACGCTCCCAACGTCCCAAAAATGAGTGGGGAAATAATTGTAACTCGGTGAGAAAGATATTAGATTTAAAGTTAGCCGACTTCCTTGGGCGCCGAGCCCCGGGGCCATACCCCCGCCCGTAACTGACATGGCGCTCTCGCGGTCGGCGTTTCCGGGCGGGTCCTTCCGACGGCCCTCGCTGTGATTCCATCATTCGGCTTTCTTCCCGGCCTCCCTCGCGCCAGGGCCGGGCTGGGCCAGAGCAGCCCAAGATGGCCGACTTCGAGGATCGGGTGTCGGATGAGGAGAAGGTAAGGGGTTCGCCTCTGTCTCTTGCCTCTTCCTGGGACAGGGAAGGGGGGCCCGACCTGACTGCGGTGGGAACCCCGGCAGTGCCCCCAGGAGAAGGAAGCTTCTCGGCCTGTGCCGGCATACGTTCTCCGCAGTCGGGACGCTTCGCTGCCCTCTTGAGGGGCTTTCCTCTGCCTCACGGTGGCCCCAGTTCCCCATTCCTCAACTCTCTTTTACTGTTGGGCCTGAGGCACAACCCAGTGGTCTTCCTGCGAAAGAAGAGACCTTCCGTTATTGAATTGTGACTGTGGACCTATTTTGTATTTGAGAAAGGGGGCGATGATGATGTCGCGACGAATCAAGAAGCAATTATTTTACCGCCTTTAGCTGTTGGGGCTCACCCCATCCCCCCATTTTTAGATACGATTGGGGCTAGTTTAGGGCGAGTCACTTCCTGGTCAGGGTGGCCTCTTAACTTCCCTTTTGCTCCTCCTTCCTCAGGAAGTGATTTTGCTGTCACGACTCCTCGACAGGGAGAGGTCTCTAATGTCTTGGCCGCCTATCCTCCTACACCTCTTTTCCCACATACTACCGGCTAAACGAACTCGCTATTATAAATGTGTGAGCCTCAGGGAGATTGGCTTCAGAATCTGAACACGCTTTTCTCTGTAACACACCTTTGATTGTATGTATACGGCCCCCCTCGGTGACTCTGTCCCTTAGGTCTAACAGCCTTTCAACGATAATTTTTGAAAAACAGTTTTCGATTTTTTTCTTAACAAGATTAGCCAACGAATTCTTTCTTTTTTAACTCCAGGAAGGTTTTATGTCGCACATACACTTAATGTTAACATATGCAAGTCTGGACAAAGCTTCCTGCCTTCTTTGGTGCTCCACTGTGATGTCTCTGATTATAGTTGAACTTGTCTGTGTGTAATTTGTATGCTTATTTCTTTAAAAGTGTCTTAAGTACAAGAGAATATTCCACCTTAGGTGGAATAATTCTTTTCCTGACAACTGCAAATTTTTTATAACAGTTTGTCAGGGTTTTCAGTAAATAGGTTAAAGATTTTAGAACTTGAGAACATTATAATGATTTCACAACATAATTCGTAGTAGGACAAGGAATTATGTCTTGTTTCCCACAGTGACTCTTACAAAATGTACACCTCTGAATACTCTGTTAATGTATCTGGGTTTTCTTGGACTGTTTATGATCCAAGAGTCCTCTGTATGGAATAACTTGGTATATCATATAAGCCATGCCATTTTGAAATGCTAAAGAAAGCGCTGAACATTCACAAGCCATTGAACAACACTTCAGAATTAGATTTTCTCTTACTTGGAAATTGATTCTCGTAAATGTATAAGATTTAACGGGGCAAGGGCATTTTATACTGTATGTGAACTTATGCTAGGGAGAAAACTATTAATATAATAAAGTGTTTATTCTAAAGGCAAAAAGTTATAATTCAGATGAAGTTAAATTACAATGAAAATCATGGGATAGCAAAGCATTTGTTAGCCCAACTGATGGTCCACATAAGCAAAATTTCACTAGAATTTAAGATAATAAACTTTGAAGTTTACCAGTGTTGGGTTTTTGTTTTTGACACAGGATTAGAATGCCCTTTTTTTGTTTTTAGAATGCCTTTTTAATTGAACTTAGAGGAGAAATACCTACTTCAAAGTGTAAATTAAGATGTCTCTGGATATTGACAGTGTTGAAATTAGTAACATTTAAAAAAAGCCTTAATTTTATAGCAGCAGATCTGTGACCAGTTTTCTCTTATCTCCCAGCATACTTCTTTTGCTAATTTTAATAATGACATAGCAAGGAAATCATAGTTAGTAAGGTAAATCTGCCCCAAAAATGTTGATGAATTTTATATTCAGTAAACAGGTTTTAGATTAACTGCATTGTCTTCATTAGAGTAGATAATTAAGAATAGCTGATATAAAAAAAAAATCTCATGTAAGAAATCCATATGACTGAGATTACTGAAATTTTGTTAGATTTTTTATTCCTAGAGATGAACTGATATGTATTTCTCTGTTGTGGATCAGTAGGTAAAAATAAAGGGCTTTGACTTGAAAGATTACTTCCATTTTCCTTCAACTTTATACTTGACCTCTTTTTCTCCAGGCTCCTGATGCCTTTTAACTGAATTCATGAACTGAAAAAGTATTTTTCTGAAAAGACTTGTTGATATGAATACATTAGCATTCGTAAACAAAAAGTTACCTTTAAGCAAGATGCTTGTTGTACAAAACTTTCACAATCAAGGCACTATTACAAAAAAGATATTTTCAGCCTTAGTTTGTATATTGATTCTTCCTTGAGGGTGCTGTAAAGTTTTCATTTTTTTCTTTTTTTAACTAAGATCTCAACTGCATTTGATTTTATTTTTTGTAGCACACGTGTGTCATGATGCCAAATATATTTTAATACTGCTTTTTATCTTTGTTACATTTTCTAAAAACAGTGAGCCCAGAGGTGAATTTGGTGGTGATGGCCTCAGATTTCCTTGCAAATGTTTCTGTAAAAGCTAGTAAGATCAACCATTCTCATAACTAACTGCTGAAGTTTTTGTCACTTTATAAAGAGGAAGTTGGGTTTTTTAACTTCTGCATTGTTACCTGAAATGGTCATGATGAGCTGCCTAAATAAAACAGGAAGTTGAAAGTGTAATAACTTGCAAAAATAAATACTTTTAGTTGTATCCTAGAGTTCAGTTTCTGAGAATGAGTTCTACTTATCTAGTAGAGAGTCTTCAGTTACATGGTTCCAAATGCTTTACAAGACCAAAATGAAAAGATACCATAATTAGGAAATTTAAGGTATGAGATAAACTACTTGTTTGTATTCTTTGCACCGACTGTTTCCTTTATTTCATGATTCAACATTATAAACACATAAATGCACACAAAATTTTAGGGTTGAAAAGAGTGCCAGTGGTACATTTTTTTCCTTCAGCCTAACAAGTGTAATATTTGTGTACAGCTTCAAAAGTACCATAACTGAAAATTGGATCTCTATGCTTTAAGTTTAGATAAAACCGTTTTTAAGACACTTCTTGAGAAATGGGTTTATCAAAATTATATAGGAGAGGTGTGGAAAATGTTGTAAATAGACACTGAAATTTGAAGGCTTTGTTAGAGATCATGAAGATATTTTTACTTGTAAAGTGGATTTCGTTGATTATGTGTTACCTCCTTAATTTACTAGGTGAGTTATTACTCTTATAAAGTAAACCCTAAAGCTTAATGGCCATGGCTATTTTGTAACAAGTCATTCATTAGAATTAATACTACCCTTTTTAAATCTTCTGTTGGGTTTGTTGAGTAGTATTCATATAATCTGTTACAAAATCTTGGACAGGAGCACAAAGCCTAAGCAGGTACAAATTCAGGCGCCCATTTCTGGTGAAGAGTGTAGGTTTATTATAATTTCTTCAAGAACATCTAGCTGTTTCATTAGGACCAGCCTTAAAGCTAAGCAAAGCATTTGTCAAAAAATTCAGACACCAGGTTAGTCTGATTCAGAAGGCTTGCTTTTTTCACTGTACTATTTTTAACATATCCATGAATGAAAAAAATCCGAGTAATTCATTTAATGAATTATATTAGATTCTTTTTTTTGGGAGGGTGGGGGAGGTGTGTGTGCTGGGTCTTTGTTGCAGCACATAGCCTTCTCTAGTTGTGGCATAGAGGTTTAGTTGCCCTGCAGCATGTGGGATCTTAGTTCCCCAACCAGGGATCAAACCTTAGTCCCCTGCATTGGAAGGCAGATCCTTAAGCACTGGACTACCAGGAAAGTCACCTATTTAATGAATTATAAATGAGGTATTGTGGGGTAGTGGGAAAGAAAAAGCCTCAGGATATTTGGTCTCTTCTTGCTGTGCTGTTAGCTACCAGTGTGATTTTGGAAAAATCACTTGTCTCTGAGCCTTGAAAGTTTTCTTCTAAAATAGGTGGACCTCGAAAGTTTTCTTTTAATATAGGTAAGGGGAATTGGATCAAACTGATTGAACAAAATTTAATGAACTTTTTCAAACTCTTAAAAAAAAACTCTTTTAAAAACTGAAATGTTAAAATGTTCCAGGAGTTTCTGTCATTATCTGCTTTGGCACATTTGCCCTGATAACGAAGCTGTGAAATCCTTGGTTACTGCAAGGATTTATCTAGTGCCTAGCAGAGCACCGGGTACATAGTGTAGGCCCAAGCTATTGGTATGAAAGACACCAATCAATCACAGCTTCATTCATTTTTGTATTTCCCCAGCTCATGCTCCCTCATTCCCCTTCCCCAATTATTTCTGGTAATCTGTAGGTATTTTTTGTGTTCAGGAATATGTCCACACCATGGGTGCCTCTTTGAGTATACATAGTGTCTAAGCATCTACTGCCATTACTGATGCTCTGTCATGGCACTGCTAAGAATCTTTGATCCCCCTGGGAGCATTTCCCTAGTAAATTCAATAAAGTTTTGAAGCCTTATTGCACATCAAAATTAGTGTCTATACAGTTGTCCCTAGGTATCTGTGGAGGAGTGGTTTCAGGGACCGCCCCACCCCATGCCAAAATCTGCAGATATTCAAGTCCCTTATATAAGAAGTAGTAAGGTTAGTTCTCTGTTTCTACACTCATGGATACAGAGGGCTGACTATGTATACCTTGCAAAACCCCTAATAAAAGTATTTCCTTCATAAGTCCTTTCTTTTAGAGCTCAGAAAAACACATAGGATCAGGTGTCATTACTCTTGTCTGTCTCAAGTGCACAAATCACTTCATCTTTTTGTGAAAAAAAAAAAAAAAATTAAAGTCCTTATGTAGAGTAATTCCTGAAAGTAAAAACCTTGGACAGGGGAAACTAGTCATGATAATTTTTTGATAAGCCAGTTTTACTACTTGGGGATTTCTGAACTAGGTGATGATTTGAATATATACTTGCTGTTATTTTCCCTTCTCCCTTTATCAGAACCTCCTGCCAACCTCTGCTTTTCTGTTCTTGCCACCATTCTCATTTAGTCACGTAGACTCAGAACGTTGTCATCATCTTTTTCACCCATAACCTCTCCTCTCATGTTCAGTTAGTATTTCAGTCTTGTAAATTCTTCTTTCTATCATTAGACTTTATTCTTCTATTTCCATGAGTCTTTTTAAAATTATTTTGAGTATATAGGAGCTATTATCAGATGCATAAAATTAAAATGGTAGACTTGTAAAAAGTCCCCTCCCACCCACTTTCCAGCTACCAAGTTCCCCTGAGCAGCACCCAATATTACCAGTCTCTTTTCTATTTTATTTTATTTATTTATTTCAGTTTTATTTACCAGTGGTTAGGACTCTGTGCTTTCACTACTGTGGGCCCAGGTTCAATCCCTGGTCCGGAAACTAAGATCCTGCAAGTGCGTGGCACAGCCAAAAAAAAAAAAAATTACTACCACATTTGCATAGTGCTCTTTGAGCGTCTACAATACGCCACTAAGAATTCTAGTATTTAAAATGTGTTATAAAACCAAGGTGTTAAAAAAAACCAAGGTGTTGAGAAACATAACTTTAGAAGTTTAAAGATCTTAAAAGTCTTCATGACAAGGCCGAGGGCACTGTCTCAGAAGCCTCCAACAGCAACGCTTAACGTGTTTCTTTCAAAAGCAAGATTTCTGGATTCTTTTCAGACCAGCTGCATCAGAATTTGGAGGGATAAATTCTTGGGAATCTATTTTTAATAAGTTTCCCAATAATTACTGTGCAACTTGAGAGCTACTATCCATATCTTAATCCTTTGCCGGTTAAGTTCAGAAGCTTGATTCATCAGGATAGTAAGGATAAACTTTTATTAGCTAGGCTGATGAAACTAGTGTTTAAGAAGAGGGTAGCAACTAATTTAATAAATATAGGAGGGGCTAGATTATTTTTTCAAGTAGATCAGGTACATAAGAAATCAAATTACAATTTTTTCAATTTAAGCATGGAGTCAGAGCCAGGGAAGTTAACTATACAGTCTTAACATTTTAATGGCATTTTCTCCTATTGTAGGGATATATACTCAACACCCAGACCACGTCCGATCTTTGTGTAGGGCACCTTCTGACTTTTAACAGCAGTGGACTTCTCTTGACAGATTTTACGAGACTGAAAGGAAGCCCTTATGTTTCAAAATTTTTCATGTCACAGTTTCTCCTGCAGTTGGAATCCCTTCTTAGTTAATGGCATTTCATTCTTTAGTTGCTCAGGCTAAAAAGTTTAGTATCTTTGATTCCTGTTTGTGTCACAGTACACATAGGTCCGTTAGCAAATCTTTTAGGCTATACCTCCAAAACATAGCTAGAACTTGACAATTTTTTACCATACCTTGTTTTTTTTTTTTAACCATACCCTTATTTCAATCACTCTGGAAGAAAAGTCGGAGTCGCTCAGTCGTGTCTGACTCTTTGCAACCCCATGGACTATACAGTCCATGGAATTCTCCAGGCCAGAATACTGGAATGGGTAGCCTTTCCCTTCACCAGGGAATCTTCCCAACCCAAGGATCGAACCCAGGTCTCCCGCATTGCCGGCAAATTCTTTACCAGCTGAGCCTCAAAGGACACACTGTGATTTCCTAAATAGTTGATTGCACTGGCCTTCTCTCTCGTCTGCTTCTACTTTTGTCTCTCTGTAGGCAGTCTGTCCTCAAGGAGGCACTCAGAGTGATCTGGTTAAAAAAATGTAAGGCAGAATGTGTCACTCCTCTGCTCAAAATCCTCCAGTTGCTTCCCATGTTCTTCAGAATGAAAGTTCTTACTCTGACTGCAAGTCCCCACGGACGTCTTGAGTGCTTGCTTCTCTGACTTTACCTCCTACCTGTTCTCTTCTGGCCAAACACATCCTGACTTAATGCGTCTTTGCATTTGCTCTGTTCTTTGGAGTTCTCTTCCTTCTTTATCCCTCACTTCTTCAGATATTTCATCAAAAGTTACCTTCTCAGTGAAGCCCTCTGTGATCACCCTGTCCAATTCCAGTCCACCTTTTCATATCCCCTTTCCCTGCTTTATAATTATTTCTTAGCTTTTATCACTAGCTAGCATACCATGTAGTTTAGTTGTTTAATCTTATCTGTTGTCTGTTTACCCACTAGAATGTAGCTCTGTAAGGACCATGTACTGTTGAATCACCATTACCTAAAATAGTGCCTTCATAGTAGTCCTTCAGATATTTGGTGAATAAAGAAATGGCTGTTTCTTGCTTTGATAGTATCTGTCTTAAGTTCACAGTTAACTAACTCTTAGAGGGCAGACTGATTTCCAAGTTTTGTGAAGCTCTATTGAGGATTCTGTACTTCCAGATTAATTTTTGTTAATGGAGCTTCCCACTCAGAAGACTTTGGCAGTTCTCCATTACCTACAGAATAAAACCAGATTTGATGTTAACATAACTGCTGCCATCTGACTCATCTTACTCTTCCTTTCTCTTTTATTATCCACAGATAAATTGTGTTTCTGCCAAACTGACAAAACAGTTTTTTTCCTACTCTTTTTCATTCTTAACCAGTTCCCTTATTTGTAACACTGTCTTTCTTTCTCCCCCTACTATTTAAAGCACTTTGTAGAGCACAGCTTAGATCCCGCCTTCCCCTTCCTTGTAGTTGTCTTTAACCAACCCAACCCATATCCATCTCCTTCTCAAATTCTGTGCTGTATATTGTCTGTAATACTGATTTGGCAGTTTTGCTGCTTTGAATTATAGTTATTTTTAAATGATTGACATCTTTGTTGAGGTCTATTGTTTGTATAAGTTGTTTTGCTAACACTGGTAAAATTTACAAAAATTGAAAAGCCAGGATGCTGACTATGTGCATATCTTACATTATTTATGTCCACCATGGAGATGTACACTTAATATTAGCTAAGGTAGTGGCTTTCAACCTTGACAGGACCTGAGAATCACCCAAAGAATCTTTAAAAAATTCTGGTGCCCAAGCTGTCCTCCAGATATATTACATTAGAAGGTCTGTGAGTGGAACCCAGGCATCAGTTATTTTAAAACTTCCCCAGGTGATTCTAATTGTATAGCTGTTGTTCACAACCAAGGATTAAGGCAAAAGGGAATTTGTTGGCTTACTTCTTTTGCCATTCTTTTTGTCCAAGTGGATGAACAAATTGGTAAACACAAAGATTTGATAATATCTAGGCGTTTGCTTAGGGAAAGAAAGTTAAGTATCTGCTATGTTTGTCTCATGTTACTTCATTGGATTCTTAAAGTGCATGCGTGCTCAGTCACTTAAGTCATGTCCCACCAACTTTCTGCGACCCCATGGACCACAGCCAGCCAGGCTCCTTTGTCCATGGGATTCTGCAGGCAAAGTAGTGCTAGATATATGAGCAGGTATTATACTCACAGATGAAGAAACTAAGACCCAAGTAATTAAGTGCTAAAGCCGGCATGTGAAACCATGTCTGACTCCCAGTGATTTTTTTTTAAAAAAAGTTAAAATTGGTTAAAAAAAAAGACACCTTTAAGATAGAAATACACTAAAATACCAGGTGCACCAGCTCTTAAAGGGGAAATGCTTCTTGCTTCTGACTGCATCTGTTTCCAAGCCAGTGTGGTCTCTCACTGCTGAACTCTACCTTTTTGGACTTGGTATTTGCATCATTGCTTTCTGGCACGTGAAACTCAAGGCGTTCAGTGTGGATTTTCCTGGCATTTCTTAATTTGGTCCTGATTATTTCGAAAACAGTACTCGTTGTATCTGGCCATTGTACTTGGAAATTTTTACCTATCTCCCCAGTCCCAGCAGGTTGGGGGTTTTAACAAACTTAAGCTTCTCAGCAACATGTTGTTTATGTGATCTTTTCACTCTCTGTAATCTTTCTTCCTAACTGATTACAACATTATATCTCAGACTTCTATATTTCCTCAGTTATTGATCTAGACATTCAGGCAGATCTCTAATTAAGCCAAATAGAGTTCTTCCCCTCCTTTCATATATATATCGATGTTGTTTTGGATTTTAGATAAGACAGTTTTTTTAATCTTGACTAAGATTGGGCCAATTCTTTTTTTTTTCTTAATGGTGACTTAAGGCTTTATCACTTACACTGAACATCTAAATGACCAATTAAGGTATATACTTGGAAATCTTTTTATTGACATTTTGGGTGTCAGAGAGTCCAGAATGAGGACTAAGGAATAAGGATATCCTTCTAATTTGGTGCGTAGAGAAGTTGTAAATTAAAAGGGAATGGATGGGAAAGATAACTAGAAAATAAAATAGCTATTTTTTGGTTTTTAAATGTTAATTTTATGGTGAAGTATGTTTTACTTACTATTATACAGTGTAAAATACAGTGCTGACTTCTGTTAAGGAAAAGCAATCTGACACTTGCTAGAATGATAAGAGGCCTTAATTTTATACTTTTGTATTAGGGGAGAGAGATTGAGATCAGCTCCAAATAAGCAGAGACCGATGGAGATTTGTAGCCAACAAGCAAGTGCATGGCTGGGGCGGGGGTGGGGGAGGCATAAATGGAAAAGCACTAATAGGAGACATCAGGGTAGAAGGATTCTTGCTCACTGGCAGATCAAGGACTTATACATCAGAGGCTGGGGATATAGAACTTGATCAGATATGCAGAGTTGGAGAATTCTTTTTTTTGTTTGTTTGTTTGTTTTGGAGAATTCTCTTTAAACTGACAGCAGGATTCTTGATAAGAGTGGGCTAGGCAGGCCATAGACAAGACAGGGCCAAGATAAAGGCTTGAGTTGAGAAGAGGGCTCAGAGGAGCCTGACTAAAGTTTGGACAAGGAGGAGGTCTTTGGCACTCTTATGTGTGTTATGTTATTACTTTAGTAAATCTTCAAGCAGTTTTCCTTAGGGTTGGTAGAATTCTTTTTTTTAATGAAATTTCTTTAAACGTGTCTGCCTTCCCTACCTATTTGTCTACATATACCCAAACTTATAATTGGTACTACTAGAACAGTGTCTAAGAAATACTTGAAATGACTTTTTAAAGTAAGATGATAAGGAAAGCATGGAACAAATTATTTGAAAGTGTCATGATCTATTTTTTATAATGTTGATTATAATTTAGACCTGTCTATCCTTTTTAAACCTTAGCCCTTATGGATAATGATAAATCAAAATCAACTATATACATCAAAATTTTTCTCTCTTTTTTTTGGTGGTGGGGTATGCCGCACAGCTTGTGAGATCTTAATTGCCCAACCAGGGATCGATCCCAGGCCCCTGATAATGAGAGCACAGAGTCCTAACCACTTGACTGCCAAGGAATTCCCCTAATTGCATTCTGAATCTTTGTAGTATCTCCAGATCTAAACTGGAAAGATAACATTTAGCTTATTTGGGATTTAGTGAAATCTTTATTCCACTTCCTGGAGATCACTGAAAATGTATCTTTTTTTTCCCTCAACTTATACCCCAAATTAAATTCTCACTAGCCTCTGGGGCGGAGAAGGCAATGGCAACCCACTCCAGTACTCTTGCCTGGAAAATTCCATGGACGGAGGAGCCTGGTAGGCTGCAGTCCACGGGGTCCCAAAGAGTCGGACACGACTGAGGACTTTACTTTCACTTTTCACTTTCATGCATTGGAGAAGGAAATGGCAACCCACTCCAGTGTTCTTGCCTGGAGAATCCCAGGGACGGGGGAGCCTGGTGGGCTGCCATCTATGGGTTCGCACAGAAGCGGACATGACTGAAGCGACTTCGCAGCAGCAGCAGGGGACTCTTAGCTAGCAGGGATTTGTTTGATAAAGGCAGTGAAACTGGAATTCTGGAGCTAGTTTGTTACTGAAATACATGAATGTCAACAGCTTGAACCTTGCATCTATTAAATAATTGCCCCAGTGAGTTTATTGTTGATATTCTGAAAACCTTAGAACCAGACCCAGAAAATGAACTACACTGAGGCAAGGTGTATTAAAAAAAAAAACAAAAACAGATAACATCCTGGGGGAAAGAGCAGAGCAAAGTGCAGAGGTTTTTTGTTTTGTTTTGTTTTAAAGCACAGAGGTTTTTTAGGAAATACTCTGTATGATACTATAATGGTGGATACGTTTGTACACATCCATAGAGTGTGCATCACAAAAGTGAACCCTAATATAGGCTATGGGTTTTGGGTGATAATGATGTGTCAATGTATATTCATCAGTTGTAGCAAATATACCACTCTGGTGGGGATCTTAATAATGGGGAAGACTGTGCACATGGGGGGACAGTGTTGGGCTTCCTGGTGGCTCAGGCAATAAAGAATCTTCTGGCAATGTAGGAGACCTGGGTTCAGTCCCTAGGTTGGGAAGATCCCCTGGAGAAGGGAATAACAACCAACTCCAGTATTCTTGCCTGGAGAATTCCATGGACAGAGGAACCTGGTGGGCTACAGTCCATGGGGTTGCAAGAGTCGGACAGGGTATATGGGAAATCCCTGTATGTTCCTGTCAGTGTTGCGGTGAACCTGAAACTGCCCTTAGAAAAAATAGTCTTACAATCCAAAATAATAATAACAACAGCAATGACATCTAAATATCTTCAAATAGGAAAAACTCTCTTAAGAAATAACATTAAATTCTGTACAGATAGAACTTTCTTACTAAGATAAAATAAAGTAGTATCTCTTAGTATTTCTTACTAAGATAAAGAATACAGCTACTTATCCTTCAATAGTTCTGGAACGTTGTAGAATAAAAATGAGTAAACATTTAGGAAAGCACAATTTATTACTCTTTTTTGAAGTATAGTCTAGTTGAGAACATGAGTAAACTTTGAAAGATGTATTTATCAGTTTAAAGGGAAGCAGAATAGTCACTTTGAAAAACTTTTGGTTAAGAAAAAGTTGTTTCTGTTTATCAGTACTGATGAAGATTGTAGTCATGGGGAACACTAGATGAGTAGGACCCAAAGAACTTCTGCAAGAGAGGAATGATTTTCTCAGAATTTGAAGGGTTTGTTCAGTTTGATAACTTAAAGCATAGTTGTCTTGCTAGCAGTCTTGTCTAGGTGACGTTTACTGAGCATCCATGTTATATTTTAAATGTTTTGCCACAGTCTTGACATAGGTGCTGTGATAAATGTTGAAAAGTATGGTAGAAGGAACAGGATTCTTGAGGCTTTAGTAACAGAAAATATCTTTGAAAGAAACAGCCCAGCTATCAGTAGGACTGATTTAGACAGAGATGAAAAGAGAGGCACAAGGACGGTGTGAGTAAAGGCCCAGAAACAAAGTTGTTAATACACTTAATAGACAAATGAAGGAGATAAAGGTTACTCGCTGGCAGTGATTTTGTTGCTGAAGTATATAAAACTTGGGCAGTATAAACTGACCTGGGCCTTGTGGATAATTGGAATATGGATATTATCTAGTGAAAAATTTCTTCATTGCCTGTCTGGAATTACTTTCCCAACCTTGACAGTTGTTAAATATTCAACTTGAAATTCTTTTGTTAAGGAAATTATCTTAAAAAGGTGGTTATGAATAGATGTAATTGCTCAGTCGTGTCCGACTCCTTGCGACCCCGTGGACTGTAGCCCACCAGGCTTCTCCGTCCATGGGATTCTCCAGGCAAGAATACTGGAGTGGGTTGCCAGTTCCTTCTCCAGGGGATCTTCCTGACCCAGGGATCGAACCCAGGTCTCCCGCATTGCAGGCAGACGCTTTAACCTCTGAGCCACCAGTGAAGCCCCCAATGTTGAAATATATGAGGTCTGTTATTAAAAGATTGTTTTGGGGGAATTCCCCAGCAGTCCAGTGGTTAGGAGTCTGCTTTTACTGCTGAGGGTCTGGGTGCAATCCCTGGTCAGGGAACTATGGTCCCACAAACTGTATGGCAGAGCCAAGGGAAAAAAAGATTATTTAGTAAGCTAAAAATTTGAGTTTTATAAATTTATTTTTCTAATAATTTTCTAAAGTTTCTTACTAAAATTAAAACTAGCAGCTTCTGGGAAACAATAGGATATATTACCTTCTTGGTTTGATTGTTAAACTTCAGTACAGATATTAGCAATATAAAAATGAAATTTTGAATCTTGCCAGGATTGAGTGTTTTGCTTTATTTTCCTCTTTGGAAAAGTAAGATGATAAGGAAAATGAGAAGAAACTGAAGTATAAGTAAAGTTATCTTTGATAGATACTTACAGACTTTAAATTCCCCGTTTAGGTTAGAAATATAATACAGTGCATTCCATGGAATTAACATTATTAGAATCTTTAAATATATGAAGGGATGGCATTGTATATGAGACTTGAGCTTCTCCCCCTTTAAAATACACACTTTACTGCAGATACTATCATATGAATGTTATGTACAGTGAAACTTACTTTATGAAACAAGGACTTTTTAAAAATTTGTATTTACTTATTTTTGTCTGTGCAGGGTCTTCGTTGCTGCATGGGCTTTTCTCTAGTTGTGAGTGGGGGCTACTCTAGTTGAGTGCACAGGCTTCTCGTTGTCGGGGCTGCTCTTGTCGCAGAGCTCCGGCTCTGGGCGCCTGGGCTTCAGTAGTTGCAGCGCATGTGCTCAGTAACTGCTGTTCCTGGGCTCAGTAGTTGTGGTGCGTAGGCTTAGTTGCTCCATGGCATGCGGGATCTTCCTGGACCAGGGATCAAACCCACGTCCCCTGCATTGGCAGGCACATTCTTAACCACTGGACCATCAGGGAGGTCCCATCCCTCATCTGTATTGCAACAAAAATATTTTTGCAATTACCAGCTGCTCTGCCATTTCTCTTTCTCCTTTTGCTTGTTCCCATGATTTTGTTTATCTCTCTTAAATTTCATCTTGTTAGTTTTGACTCAGTTTTGAGACTAGATGATAAAATTTGGACTTTTAAAGTTGTTTATCATTCTATTTATCCCTCCCAACTTTGTGACAACTGCAGCTTTCACGCGCAAAGTTTTGTCTCAATTCTTGGTTTAAAGAAATTCTAAAAGGATTAGGCCAAACTCACAAGATCCCACTATATATAAAATTCTCCTGAATTTTAATACCTGTTAGTATTGCATAATATAGTTGATTGTCTAGTGCATTGCCGCCCCTTTGTTAAGTATGTGACCTTGGACAAGGAACTTCTGAACCTGTTCCTTCATTTACAATGGAAATAATAGTCTCTTCCCTGCCTATTTTAACAAACTATTTTAAGATCAAAAGAGAGGTTATGAAAGAGTTTTGTAAACAATAAAATAGTATTCATTCATTTACATTCCTTGTATATGCCAGGTCTTAGTCCTAGGTATACAGCAATTAACAGACAACAAATTCTTATGCCCTGTGCCAAGAGTTGGAAAATCTCACCCATTGCCTGCTTTTTTAAGGCCTGCTAGGGGGAAAAAAATCAAAAGACTATTTCATGATGTGAAAATTACATGAAATACAAATTGCAGTGTCTAAAATAATGTTAGTTAACTCAGTAGGGGTAAACCTTTCACACTATAGATGTGTGTGTGTGTGTGTATGTCAAAAACACTCACATCGTACCCTTTAATTATTTTATGATTTATTTGTCAGTTGTACCTCAGTTAAAAAAGTCTTATTGGAATGCAGGCTCCTTTAGTTTACAGTTGGGACAGAGATCATGTGGTCCACACAGCTCTGAAACGTTTATTTTCTGGACCTTTAGCACTTTGCAGACCTCTGCTCTACACTCTTAGAATTCTTTTGGAGGTCTTAAGCAATAACCATATGTTCAGTGGCAAGTTCTCTGAAGAAATTTAAAGCAAGTAAAGGGGCAAGAATTATGAAGGTTATGGAGGGTACAGGAGGTAATTTATAGAAGTCAGGAAGTCAGAGAAGGGTACTTTAGTGGGTGGTATTTGAACTTGAATGAAGAGGGAAGTGAACTCTGATAGAAAAGCATTTCTGGCAAAAGAAATAAAAATTGCAATAGCCCTAAGGTGGGAGTGTAGCTGTAGGTCTAGGAACTAAACAGTAGAAAAATGAGAGGGGGTGAGCCAAATTGTAAAAGAGACCCATTGAGCACACTTTAGATTTTATAGTGATTATATGAATGTATCACTACTACTTATATTACAAGTATTCCTTCAAGGTGTTTTTATGGTATTGTTATATTGACAGAACAGCTCAACACTTCAAAGCCTGTCTTCAAAGACTGTCAGGTGTTTATCTAATACTGAGTATGGTCATCTCATGTAGGCACATTGGTTCAAGGACCCCCACAGATCACAAAATACAAGAATGCTCAAGTTCTTGATGTGAAGTGGTGTAGGATTTGTGTATAACTTACATCCTGCCATATATTTTAAATCATCTCTAGATTACTTGTAATGTCTAATATAATATAAAAGTAGTGTGTTGCAGATTCGAGCTTTGAGTTTTGGAACTTTCTGGAATTTTTTTCCCCAAAATATTTTCGATCCTTATATGCAGAACCCACAAATACAGAGAGTTGACTAATCTGTCTTTTTTACTAACTCTCAGAAGTAAAAAAAGGAGGTCGTTTACCATAACAGTGATAGGACCCCATGTTGGCATCTAACGATAACTACATTTCTTTTAACTGCTCATTTAAAACTTCACCTTAAAAAAAAAAAACAAAAAACTTCACCTTACCATAGCATATATATCTTCAAGTCTCCCCACTTCAGTTTAAAAATTAGGAGATGTCTTGTTTTCTCTAATTGGACATTTCTCCTGTTCTTGATATTCTCAGATAATTTTTTAAAAATTATTTACTGTATAGAAAATGTTGACATGCCCCTTTTTTTCCTTTTAAAAATTATTTTTTTCATACAAATAATTTCTAGTGTACAATTTTTTGAACATAGAAATGAGCTTAAAATTGGAAGAAAAAAAGCTTTTATAATAAGTACTGTCAGAGGTGATCCCAGTTACAAGTTAGTAGCTATACATTTATGTAAATACATATATACATCAAAAAAAAGATAGACATGCAACATTTTGCAACCCTTTTCACTCAACAGCATGGTAAATAATCAACTCATGTTATCACAGAACACTTCTCAAACATTTTTGCTTTCAGAACATATTTACACTCTTAAAAATCAAGTTGTTCCCCAGTTTTATTGAGATATAATTGACTGTATAGCACTGTAAGTTTAAGGTGTACAGTGTATGATTTGACTGATACACATCATGAAATGATTATTAGAGTAAGTTTCACGAATATCCATCATCTGACAGATACGAAAGTAAAGAAATAGTTTTTTAAAAAAAGTTTGCCTATGATGAGAACTCTTAGGACCTATTCTCTTTAACAGCTTTCATATATAAAATATAGCAGTTAATTATATGTATTATCTTATACATTACATCCCTAGTACTTACTTATCTTGTTAACAGGAAGTTTGTACCTTTTGACTATCTGTCCCCACCCCTAAATTCTTTTTCTATGAGTTTGTTTTTGAAGTATAGTTGACCTATAACACTATGTTAGTTCCTGTTATACAGCATAGTGATTTGATATTCTATACATTTCAAAATAATTACCACAGTAACTCTAATTAAGGTATGTCACAAAGATGATACATAGTTATTGACTATATTCCCCACACTGTACATTTCATACCAGTCACTTAATTTATTTTGCAACTAGAGATTGTACCTCTTAATTTCCCTGACTTAGTTCTTTCCTCCACCCAACCCTCTCCCTCTGGCAACTACCTTTTTGTTCTCTGTCTCCGTTACCCTGAGTGTTTTTAGATTCCACGTGTGAGTGAAATTATATAGTATTTGTCTTTTTCTGACTTACTTCACTTAGCATAATACCCTCTATGTCCATTCATGTTGCAAATGGAAGATTTTCATTCTTTTTTTTTTCTAAGTAGTATATCAGTTTGGTTTATGTCTTATATGTTTGTTCAGAGTACCAGTGCTTTTTAATGACTTGAGCATTTGCTTTGTGGCACTTAGTCCTGGTAATTTTATTTTTTTAATTGAAGGATAATTGCTTTACAGAATTTTGTTTTCTTTCAAACCTCAACATGAATCAGCCATAGGTATACATATGTCCCCTCCTTTTTGAACCTCACTCCCATCTCCTGCCCCATCCCACCCCTCTAGGTCGATACAGAGCCCTGTTTGAGTTTCCTGAGACATAGAGCAAATTCCCGTTGGCTGTCTATTTTACGTATGGTAATATAAGTTTCCATGTTACTCTTGCCATACATCTCACCCTCTCCTCCCCTCTCCCCGTGTCCATAAGTCTAATATTCTATTGTATTTGTATGTGTACACACATACTCCACATCACTTCTTTATCCATTCGTTTAGATTATTTCCATATCTTGGCTGTTGTAAATAATGCTGGAGTGAATATAGAGGTGCATTTATCTTTACTATTTCGTGTTTACATAGAAATTGAGGGGGTTTTGGTTGTTTCTTTTTTTTGTTCGTTTTTGACTGCACCATGTGGCATGTCAGATCTTACTTCCCTGACCAGGAATCAAACCCTGCCCCGTGCAGTGGAAACACAGAGTCCTAACCATTGGATCTCCAGAGAATTCCTCAAAATTGAATTTTCATTTATGTGGCTTCTGAGTATTGTGTGTATGTGCTCAGTCACTTCAGTAGTGTCTCTCTGCGACCCTGTGGACTGTAGCCCACTGGCTCATTTGTCCGTGGGATTCTCCAGGTGAGAATACTGTAGTGGGTTGCCATGCCTTCCTCCAGGGGATCTTCCCGACCCAGGGATCCAAGCTGCATCTGCCACGTCTCCTGCATTGCAGGCAGATTTTTTACTACTGGGCCACTAGGGAAGCCCTTACATGTATTGTATTAGATATTAAAACTTAAAAGAGTTTTTCAAGCAACTCATTTTATCATAATGATAATAAAAATTTATTGCATTTTGACATAAATGATTAGTATACATATGTATTTTTTAAAACCTTTATTTTTGAAAATGCAAAAAGAATCTGGAAAAAAATAATGTTGTTTTACATTATACATATCTTTAAAATATCTCCATTCAGTTTGTCAAGCTATGTTGTCTTAGTTTGTACCTACTGTTCCCTCTGCATGGAATACTCTCCTTGGTATCTACTCATCCTCCAATCCAGCTGAAACATCATTGCCTTTGAAAGTCACCCCAAGCCCTCCTTAAATACATATGTAGAGTCGACAGCATTGGCAGCATCTTCCTTTGTGCTTCACTGTGCCTTTTAATGCTTGCTATATTACTGTCTAGGTGACAGATTCCTTGAGGACAGCGACAGTGTCTTATTCAGTATTTAATCTTTATTTACTGACTCTTCCTAGCTCTTCAGTAAATGTTGAATGGATAAACTGCTGCTTTTTTACATGCAGTGTCAGTTTCTCCATTATCCAATTCACTTTTTCAATTATGGCATTTCCATTAAATTTTGTAACTTGAAAATTTGTAGGTAACTTCAGAAATATGAGTAATGTGAATTTTCAGTTTGGTGACTTCTATTTTTATATATTCAAACATTAATACGTAGTATGTAAAATATGGCTGTAGCTTTATTTTTTTAAGGGAAGTTGCTTTTGGGGTAGCATATGAATATATTTTTGAATTGCATGCACTTAATTTTTCTTGACTGAGGGGAGTTTCTTAATTATGTAAGTATTATGGGAAATGCACCTTGACAGAAAGACCATAGCTGCTCAACAGACTTAGCACAAATAGGCTAAAAAAATAGGTTTGCTTTTCAAAATAGGTTTGCTAATTTCTTTTTTTTTTTTTTTTGGTTTGTTAATTTCTTAAATAAGTGATTGATAACAACAGTTAACAAGTACAGTAATATGATTAAGTGCACTTGCAAAGCATATATACACAATTGGAAATCCATATTAGAACTGTTAGTCCTGTATAGTGTAATTCTCATGAGTTGAGAAGCACTTCTTACTTCCTTATTAGAAACTCATATCTTTTTATTGTTGTTGCTTAGTTAATATAAGAGCTTTATGGAGTATTTTCTCTTAATCTCCACCAGTTTTCATCAGTTTTCATCACAAGGTATCTACCATTACCCTGCAACATCAGAGTTCTGAAACTGTACGTGCATAAGAATAGCTGAAGGTGTTTGTATTATGGATTCCTCAACCCTGCTTCCAGATGGTCAATATACAAGTTTGTCTTCTAAGTCTTAAAGATACAGAGAGTTTTATAGCTCAGAGAAGTTCTGCAGATCTCCTAATCTCTTTTAGGAGTTGGATTATTATGAGGAAATTCAGAACCAAAAAAAGTTAGCAAAGTTTCTGGAATCACAAATCTAGTCAGTTAATGGGCCAACAGATCCCAGTAATTAGAATCAAGGGTTTTCATTCTGCCTTGCTACATGAGTCAGTCAGCTTTCTTGCCTGAAAAGATAAGTTTAGTTATGAAGCAGGTTTTCTTTTACTCTTTTTAGAATAAGAGCAAAATCATATAAGATCTTCCATATAAACCTAGGGATGCTAAAGTTGTAAACTATTTCCGTCTTTTTCAAATTCTCAACCCCAGCTTTATTTTCCAAAGACTCAGTGTCTTTTTTCTCTGCCTTAAGAATGGTTTGACTTTGGTAACTTTAATTTTATTTTAGTCAACATGAACTTAAAGTTGTTTGAAGGAAATGGAAGAAATCAACAGAGTATGCCTAACTGGAAAGTAGAGCTCAGTTTATTGTTAGGTATACATGTTCCTCTTTGCCCCTTGTCAGTAAGTTGAATCAGCTTTATATTCATCACATGAGATATTAGGGAATTTTTAGTAGCCTCATAGTGTGTGAGAATTATATGAGAGACCCTTTGAGGTCAGTCCTATTTCATTGCTAACATCCTTATTACACTTACACATTATTACACACTTACACATATATAGATATCATTAAATGATACTCCAGATTATTGGATGGTTTTCTTTCTATTATATAGGTTCTTACATTCCTTGTATTTCACGTTTCACTTGTTGAGAGATGAGAGGTTGATTTCTATAGCAGATTAAATACACGGTTTTACCTTACCTTTTATGCCAAAACTTTTTAAATGAAAATGTAGGGAAAAAATGGAATGGGAAGAAGCATAAATTAGTAATAGTTTAAATTAGTAAGCGTGTCATCAGTGGACCAAAGTTTTTTTTTTTTAGCATTTAAAAAAAATAATACAATGTTAATTTTTTATTCATATTATTTTTTAAATTTTGTTTATTTTATTTGTCTGTGCTGGGTCTTCATTGCTGCACGCAGGATTTCTCTGATTGCAGTAAGCAGGGTAGGGGGCTACTCTCCAGTTGCAGTGTGCAGGCTTCACATTGCAGTGGCTTCTCTTGATGCAAAGCACAGACTCTGGGGCACGGGCTCAGTAGTTGTGGTGCATAGGCTTAGTTGCCCTGTGCCATGGGGAATCTTCCAGGGCCAGGGATTGAACCCTTGTCCCCTGCATTGGCAGGCAGATTCTTAACCACTAGACCACCAGAGAGGTCCTTAAGCAGTTCTTGATAAAAAGTGAAATGGTTCAAAAACATGAAAAAAATAAGATCAGAGGAAACCCAAAACACATTGAAGAAGAAAACTGTTGTGGAAGTAGGGGCTTTTCTGGAGAACATCAATTTAAGGAGAAAGAAGGGAAGAACTCCGAACAACTTTGGAATGGATTCGTTGCAGAATTGGTCTCTAAGCTTTCTGGACCACACGGTGACTCCTCTCATTCCCATTTGGGCTAAGCTGCAGACAATAGCTGGAGAAGGCAATGGCACCCCACTCCAGTACTCTTGCCTGGAAAATCCCATGGACGGAGGAGCCTGGTAGGCTGCAGTCCATGGGGTCACAAAGAGTCGGACACAACTGAGCGACTTTACTTTCACTTTTCACTTTCATGCATTGGAGAAGGAAATGGCAACCCACTCCAGTGTTCTTGCCTGGAGAATCCCAGGGACGGGGGAGCCTGCTGGGCTGCCGTTTATGGGGTCGCACAGAGTCGGGCACGACTGAAGCGACTTAGCAGCAGCAGCAGCAGACAATAGCATTAGCCCTCAGAATATAGCATTGAGAATGAGCTTTGGGAGCATAGAGTCAGGGCAGTGCCCCAGGTAGCCTATGACCATAGGATGCTCACTCAGAAGATAATCTGCTCACACATTCTCAGCAGCAAGTCTACTGTTTCCCTCCCCTACAATCGAGGAGATAAACTGCAGCTAAACAGAACAGGCAAACTAAAATAAATTCAAAGAGAAGCAACAGTACCATGAAAGAGAAGTACAAAAATCAACAGCATATCTAAGTTCTTAGGAAACAGTCCATAGAACAAGACTTTAAGTATAGTTAATATCCTCAAGGAGACACAAGAGATTATTGCACACGCGCCCGCGCGCGCGCGCGCGCACACACACACACGTCTTGGAAGTTAAAATAGAATTGAATAGCAAAATGGGCACAACTGAAGAGCATGCTAATGAGGTGGAAAATGCAGCTGAGGAATTCTCCCTACACCAGGCATAAAATGACAGAAAAGATAAAACATAGGAGAAAAAATTAGATATGCAGGTTAGATCCTAACATTTCAGCATCCATCTCTAATCAGAGTCCCAGTAACAGACTGGCAGTAGTGGGCAGGAGAGAAATTTAGAATAAACAATAGAATAAATATTTTCCACAGCATTCTTTAGGACGTTTAGTGTTGAATAGTCTAGGTGACAAGAATCATCTTTGTCTTGCTTATAAAATTAGTGACACTGCTTACATTTCATCATTATTGAGTATGCTATAGAACTTTAGTAGATAACCTTTTATAAAGTTAAATAAGTTTATTCTATTCCTACTAAAAACTAGTAGTTTTGTTGTTGTATTATGATATTTGAACGGGTATTGAATTTTTTTTTTCCAGCATGAGGTAAGATGATCACAGGGTTTTGCTTCTTTAATTTGTAAGTTACATTGATTTATTAGTATTAAATCATCCTTGTATTGGGATAAACACCATAAACATAAGTTGGTATAAAACCAATTTGCTAATGTTTATTTAGTTTTGCTTAAGGGTTTATAAATAGGATTGTAGCTTTCTCTTTTTGTGACTATAGTATATCTTGACCAAAATTGATTTTTCAGCTTTTTAAAAAGAAAAATTCAGAAGTAAAGCAGCATGTATATCCCCATATTAGAACATATCTGTATGGATAATAAACACTTTGAGATGTCTTGTGAAAGGAGAATCTGAAGGCTGCTAACCAATAAGATTTAAACGAAATTATATTTCAAGGGATGTGATAAAAATTTTGTTGTCTGTTAATTCCTTCCCATCTTATATGCTACTCTTCATAATTCTTTTACTGTAAATTTTATTTCTCTTTAGGTACGCATAGCTGCTAAATTTATCACTCATGCACCCCCAGGGGAATTCAATGAAGTGTTCAATGGTGAGTAAAGATTAGTACTTAGTTATTTCAGACCCTCTTGAATCACTTACAAGCACTTATTGAATGTTTGCCGTCTCTCTTAATCCTTACAACATTATAGCTATAGCTAAGGAAATCAGAATTCAAAGAGGTTAACATAACTTATCCAATATCACCCTATCACCCAGCTGGTAAGTGTCAGAGCAGGGATTTAAACCCAGGTCTGCATCAAAAGCATGCTCTTAAGACCCCAATACATTAGGATACCTATCTTATGTGAGAAAAGATTTAAAGTAGTTCAGTATTGATCAATGTAGAAACAATATTAAATTTCATAGTTATCTATCATTATAAATCATAGCTTAAATCTCTTCAGTGCTTTTACTCAAGAAGTGCCATAGTTTAGGACACTTTTTAGAGCCATTGGGGCAGAACTGACTGTATCCGGGAAGCTTGTTAAATATACAGATTCCGGTGTTGTCATCCTCCTACGATTCGTTAGATCTGGGTTGGAATGGGTAATCTGCTTTATCAGGTCCTTCAGGTGATTCTGAGTCACAGCCAATTTGAAAACCACTATTCCAATATATTTACAACCTTCCATACTATTTACTGTCTTAACACAGCTTACAGAATAAAAAATGTAAATGAGGCAATATAACTGTATTAATGTCAATCATCATAATCCCATTTTAAGTTATAAACCGACTTATCTTAAAATTCCCCTTAAGTAAAATCATAATATTTGTGCATCTTGGTTCAGTTTAGCAAACATTTATTTTGAAATTCTACTTTTACATTAAAAGGTTACCTCCTTAGTTAGGGGAACTGTATGATGTTCATTTGCACCTGGCTCAGAGCTCCACAAATTGTGGAACAATCAATAATCTCCACTGATAAAATTAATGATGCAGAGGAAAAACAACTAGGAGAAATATGAATGTTATTTACAAAGAGTAAAATAACACAAAAGAAGTAAATCAAGACATTCTTCTTTATAGACTTGCTTTGAATATTTGAGCACTAACGAGGAAAACAAATGCAGCCTTTCTTTGCCTAGTCTGTCTTCCATATTGACCAAGTGTAAATTTTCAACAACAGAGCTTTTAGAAATTCTCCTACAACTTGAACTTTATACAGCTGATTAGTTCAGATAAATTCTTGACTTATTAATTAGTGGCCTTTTTAAAACAAGTACCTTGTTTTATTTCTGACAATTGAATGTACTTTATAGGAATATCATGAGAATAATTGATACCAAAGCATTAGATTAAGAATTGGCAAGCTACTTATGACATGACGGCTGGTTTTTATTGGTATGCTACACATTGAGCTCTGCCAGCCCCTTCTTTAAGAAGCTCTAAGAGTCAATTGCCTTTGCCTTATCATCAGCCTTCTCTCTTGGCAGACTACAGTGCATGTGTTCACAAAGAGTCATATTGAAAACACACACACACACATACACACACACTTGGAGTTAATTCTTGGTAGTTTCTTAGTAACAAGGACCCTCCTCTTCCAAAGGAAAAGTGACTGGACTCTTGACACACAGCTTTTTGAAAAGATGATAGGCCCTGCACTAGATGTTCCGAGCAAAGTATGTTTAGCAATTTCGGTGCCACTGACTGAATTGTGCCCAGCTCTTTTGATCTGTTACAGAAAAGCCTACAATTTATCTATTTTACAAGGATTCTTTAGATATAAGTTATCAGTCCTAACTTTAAGTTTCTATAAACCATGTTTTTCATTTGCTATATCAAACTCCTTGAGAATTTATTGTTGTATTATTATATCAAAAATCTATGCAAATCTGTGAAAATTATTAGCATCTGTTTGTGTATGTACATTTTTAGAATTTCAACATATATAGTATATCCATACCTAATCTTGCAAAGCCTGATTTTCTAGAAATCTAATCTAGAAATCTGCTAAAATTTCTCAAGTTTGCCTTCTATTGAACATTTGAATTTTAACATCTTTAACATTGTTTCCTCCTCAGATGTCCGGCTACTACTTAATAATGATAATCTCCTCAGGGAAGGGGCGGCACAGTACGTATCTTTCTAAACCCACTTACTTGTTATTGTAATATTGGGTAAACCATGTTGATGATAAACTAGTACCCTGAAAACAGTTTAAAATACTTCAAAATAAAGCAGTTCTATTTTGGTTTTTTTTTTTTTTTAGTTGTTTCCCCCCCACCTTGGAGAAAGCTTATTCCCTCCAAACATTATTTCTTTAAAGTTTATTATGTATGGTCTTATTTTTATTTTTACTCAGATATTTTTTCTCTGCTCAACAGAATTTAATGTTAGCTATTGCACTTTCTTCTGTAGTTCTTTTTGTTCATGCTGCATATTTTTTTTTATAACTGTCAGTTGTAGAAAAATTAGGCTGGTACTGAGAAGTGATGATGTTTCTCACATTGCCAAGAATAGCAGATACTGAGAAGGTACCTTAATAGAGTTAACCAAAGAATAATTACATGATTATTCTATCCAATCATTGATTTAGAATATCATTTTCATTTTGTCCTTGTCCTCAAAAACATTAAATTGGTGGTTGGTTGGCTGATTTTCTTGTCTGTTTTAAATCTTAAACACTGTCTAGCTTTTAGGGCCTCCAGTTCTCTGGTTTTATCACTACTCTGCTTTACTCTTCAGTACAAAGTACTCTTTCAGTTACTGTCTATCCACCTGGCCCACAATTCCTTTGTAAATAGGAAACCAGAGTTGGATAATGACTGAGCAGAAGTGGGTTGGGGAGATGGAACAAGCTTTTTGTTTTTCTTTTTTTTGATGCAGAGCAACAAATAATTGTTATAAAGGCATTTGGTGTGATATATAATTGGTTTGGATTTTAGCTGTAGAAAATATTTTAAGAACTGCTGCTTGGGAAATAATCTTCTGCCCTGTCCAATACTGTTGTTTTTTTTTTAGTTCATTTTAGGACCAGATTCTGCAAACCTAAAATTTGCACAGAATCACTATAATTTCTGTAATGAATGATACCCCAGTTACATATTCTCTTTCACTGTTTTGTGAACTACCTTCCCCCACCCCCCATTGTGGCATATGGCATGCAGGATTGTAGTTCCCCAAGGGATCGAACCCATGCCCCCTGCAGTGGAAGCATGGAGTCCTAACCACTGGACTGCCAGGGAATTCCCTGAACTACCTTTTATACTTATTTATATATAATTCTTTTCTCTCCCTCTTCTTCCTTTTAAAAAAACAGTGCGTTTGCCCAGTATAACATGGATCAGTTCACGCCTGTGAAGATAGAAGGATATGAAGATCAGGTAATAGTTATTTCTGTTAGATATACTGTGCCTGGAAGGTAGTAGAAATACTGTAAAACAGATGTCTGAAGATAAGATGCTGAGTAACTTCATGTCTTAGCTTTTGTAAATATTCTACATACTAGGAAATTCTTCCTCCCTCTGAAAATAGGAGTTTATTTGAAGAGAGAATTGTCCCTAACAAAAGAACAATGCGAATAAAAGGAATTAAGTTTTACACAAGCTTTCCAGCTGTCCCTAATTCTCCTTGGTAAGAATAACAGAAGACATTATATTTAATAGGAAAACAAGGATTCCTGTTCAGATACAGGAACAAAGTAAATACATATTCCCCTTTTTTCCCACAGTTATTAACATTACATGACAGGGCTTTTCAGATTCATTAATGTACACTTCAAGGGTAGTATGGCATCAAATAGCAGATGGCTTTTCACAATCTGAATCCCCTTTGAACCCACAAGTCCAAAGAATTTATCTTAGGAAATAAGTATATAAGTGTAAAAAAGATTATTTGAAGCAAGGTTATGATAGTGAAAAATTGGGAACAGTCTAAATGTCCAACATTAAATTAAATATCTGTAGGCCAAAATCCTATGTAACCATTAAAAACTGATAGAAATATTGAACTGGGAATATGTTTATGATATATTAAGCTAAAACATGAAGCAGCATGTAGTGTTGTGCTAGTTTATTTTTTAAATAAGTATTTCAATGAACAGTTGTATTAGAATTTGCATCTTAAATTGTGTGAAAGGTACATCTTACTTTATGTGCCATTAAGAAAGTGAAAATACTGTCAAATTATGACAGTTTTGAGATGCTGTCACTATACGATGCATCCCATTTTATGAGATGTTAAATCATGAGGGGAATGTATGCATCTTAAGACTCAGAAATAAAAGTAATAAGAAAGAAAAGAAATAAAGTAGTATATAGATGTGCATAGAAATTGAAATGTGGGAAAATACATACCAAAATGTTAACTCTCTATGTTGGGATCACAGGATTACTGTAATTTGTTTTGTTGTTTGTTTTGGTTTATATTTGTGCTTATCTTTTTCAATGAAAATAGATTAATTACAAGTATAAAAGACAAGAAAATACTGTTTTTTTTACTTTACAAGTATAGTTTACAAGTTTTTTTACTTTACAAGTATTTACTTTATACTTTACAAGTATAAAGACAAGAAAAATAAATGATTAATATTTCTTACAGTTGATATTATATACTTTACTAATAATGGCAGAATTATTGAAATAATAAATAAGGTTTGTTTGCAGATACATGATATAAGAACATTCCCATATACATGTGGTAGCCAGCTTAAAAATGTAGTCAAAAAGAGATCACATTCTTAGCCACAACAATGCATTACCTAGACTTAAAAGGAAAATATGGAAAGACATTTGAGTTAATAAAGTAGATGCCATTACTGCATATAATAGGAAATCGGCTGCAATGGGTTAACTTAATAGAGACTTTCTGTCACATAAGAAGTCCAGAGGTAATATTTAGGGATGTTATGGCAGCTCCCTCCTGGAGGAGGGCATGGCAACCCACTCCAGTATTCTTGCCTGGAGAATCCTCTGTACAGAAGAGCCTGGTAGACTGTAGTCCATATGGTCGCACAGAGTTGGATATGACTGAAGCAACTTAGCATGCATGCATGCACACACGGCAGCTCCATATCATCAGAGACCCAAGTTGCTTCTAGATCTCTCTTGTGCCATCCTTATGTATGGTTTTCATTATTGTGTTCTCAAGATAGCTGATCCATCTCTGCACTCTGAATCCAAGTTCCAGGAAGGAAGAAGGAGGAAGGTGCAAGAGGTGCTATTGGCTGTTCCAGAAGCAACTTCCACTGATAAATTATTGCCAGAATGCATATCACTTTATCATTTTAAGAAGTGTTGTCTTTTTAGTTGGACTCATTGCCTTGAAAAACCTTTAAGGTTCTGTTAGTAGGGAAAAGGGAGAAGAATGGATATTGGATAGAAACTAGCAAGAGTCTGTCATACAGTTTATATGTACCTACCCCCACACATTTTAATCAGAGAAATAAATGGAAAATTAAATAGACTTAAATGCCACATTTCAGAAAAATATAAATAATATGGAAAGTTTATCTGAATAAGAAATATAAGTAATATGGGAAGCTTTTTCAAATAGATTCCATACAATTCCTATGAAAATTGTAATAGACCATACAGGATTGTTCTGATCAAGAACAACAACGAAGGTAGATTAATGCCAGCAAACATAAAGACATAAAGAAATGATAGTAGAGCCTTAGTCGAAGTACTGTAAAACAGAAAAGGAAATAATTGATTAAATGTGTAAGATTAACCTTAACTTTGATTTCCAAAGCCAGCTATATACCTAGATTAATTCCAAATGTAGTTTTTTAAATGTTTATTTGTTTATTTTTGGCTGTAATGGGTCGTCATTGCTGTGCCAGGGCTTTCTCTAGTTGCGGCAAGTGGGGACTACTGTCTAGTGCAGTGTGCCGGCTTCTTGTGGTGGCTTCTCTGGGTTTTGGAGCACAGGCTCTAGGCACTTGGGCTTCAGTAATTGTGGCACACGGGCTTAGTTGCCCTGAGGCATGTGGGACCTTTCTGGACCACTAGACCACTAGGGAATCCTAAAGGTTAACTAATTTTTAAACATAAAAATTTAGTAGGAAATGATAAGAGATTCATAACTTGAGTAATGATGAAACATTTAAAAAGTTATAAAAGAAAGTATGTTTTACTTCTACAAAATAAAGTTTTAAAAATAAAATTTAAAAGGGAAAAAATACATATCTTAAACATAATAAAAAGGTTATTCAAGTACCCTAGGATGATGTCAAGAGTTCAGTAGACAAATGAGCAACAAATATGAACCAGCTGAACTCAACTGGAAAATACAAAGCAAACTTTAAAAGTGTTAGATCACCCACTAATAGTAATTAAGGAAGTACAAATTAAAATTTTAATATGAATGTGTTTGCCTTTGAGTTACAAAAGTTGTAAAATTATAATGAGAAAGCTTTATGAAGGTAAGACTAAGGAAATTGTTTTATGTATGGTTCCTACTGTCATTATAAACAAGGTTTTTTAAAGATAGGCTGGTGATAAGGATAGAAATCTCAAGAGTAGGAGTTATTTTCAAATAATTTTCTTTTTTTAAAGGAGACTTTATTTTTAAATAGTGACTGTGTCAGAAAACAAATGTAAGTTAGGGGGAAATATGTGGAATTCAAAACCCAGGCAAAAGGATAGTCTCCCTATAGTTCAACTAGAAAAAGACTCAGAAAAGTGGGCAAAGGTTAGGTACAAATAGTTCACCAAAGTGGAAATACAAAAGACCTCTTTTTTTAAGGGGAAAAGAAACACAGGTTAAGATTTCTACTGATGATGAGCTTGTAACTTGGTACAACATTCTGTGATAGAGGGCAGTTTGTCAGTCTTTATCAGAATTATGAATGTGTTTACCCTTGACCCAGTTGTCCTGTTTCAGGGAATTTATAGCACAGGTTTGCTTGGCACATGTACATAACTTGTACATAAAAGGACATTTGTCACAGTATTGTTCATAACAGCAAAAGATTAGAAACTACCCAAGCTATCCATTAATAGGAGACTGGTTGAATAAATTTTTGTATAGCTATACAATGGAATCATACATGGCTGTAACAAAAAAACAAGGAAGTTCCATAAGCACTAATATGGAAAGATTGCCTAGATACAGCAAATTTAAAAAGAGAAACTACAGGATAGTTTTCTAGTTTTTGTTTAAAAGAAAGAGATAGAGAATTAGAATACATTTGTATTCATTAAAAAAGAAACACCAAAAGAATCATCTAAATCAGAAATTGGCAAATTTTTTCTGTAGAGTTAGAGAGTAAATATTTCAGCCTTGTGGGAAAGAGTCAGCCTAGACTACTCAGCACTGCTACGTTGTCAGGAAAGCAGCCATAGACAATAAAAAAAAAAAAAAAATCAAGCGGGGCTGTATTCAACAAACTTTATTTACAAAAACAAATGGCACCTCATACATAGCTTGCCAAAGACAACTCTTGCTCTAAATTAATAAAATCAGTTACCTTTGTGGGGAAGGGGGAATATGTTGGGAATTTGGTGAATGGTAGATAAAGGTGAGAAAAAGATTTCACTGTATATTAATTTTTTTTTACTTTTGAATCATATGATTGATTGTATTACCTATTTTAAATGCTAAGTGTAATGACTGGAAGAAATTCATGAAATATGTGAAAAAGAAAGGCAGAAGTGTACTTTTAAGTTTTTATTAGAGCTATGTGTGTATGCATAGGTTGTATATTAATTGTATAGGTTGTATATTATAGAAACCAAAATATGGAGGATATTGTTAGGATGGGGGAAATGTCAGTTTAGAGTTGACTTACCCCAAAGATCATATTTTTATAAAAATAAAAATACAGGTTGATTGAAAAATTTATGAAAGAGCATCATCTGACTAAATGAAGAGTTAATCACCTCTAGAATTTTTGTTTGTTTTGTAAAATGTGACAAGAACTGTCTTTTTTTACAGTTACTTAATTCTGTAATTATTCTTTGGAAGGTCTTAATTACAGAACACGGTGACCTGGGTAATAGCAGATTTTTAGATCCAAGAAACAAAATTTCCTTTAAGTTTGATCACTTACGGAAAGAAGCAAGTGACCCCCAGCCAGAAGAAGTAGACGGAGGTCTGAAGTCTTGGAGAGAATCCTGTGACAGTGCTTTAAGGGCCTATGTGAAAGATCATTATTCCAACGGCTTCTGTACTGTTAAGTATCTGCCTGCTTCATTATTAGAGTTTTATTTCTTATATTTACCTTATCATTTGGAGGCTTTGGCCAGCCACAGACATCTCTTCTTAGTTACAGTTTCTTCTGCATTTTATTCCCTAAATTGTTTTTGAAAGGAGTGTAAAAGGTACATTTTATATGGAAAATTCTTTCTTAAAATCCCAGTGCATAAAAATTTTATTTATTTATTTATTTTTAATTTTTTGGCCATGCTACAATACTTGCAAGATCTTAGTTCTCCCACCAGGGATTGAACCCAGACCACGCCAGTGAAAGCACCAAGTCCTAACCACTGGACCACCAGGGAGTTCCCTGGTGCATAAAAATTTTAAATCTCAGTGAATCCTATTTCAAATTTGTCTTATTTAAGAAATGGCCTTACACTCATCGAAAAGAACTTTTTACAAAGCTACTTCTGCATAAGTGATTTAATTGGATATTTGAACCAAACAGCTCTTTAGAAATCAAAGGTAATTTTAACTTTCTTTTAATATCTTTTGGTGGGAAAAAAAGATAAATTTTGGTTCTAACAATTTTCCCTTTGTAAAATTGTGACATTTTTAAGAAAAATGTTGGTTAGATTATTAATGCATAATGCTGTACATAAATGCTGGTTATCATTATGTTTGTTTTTCTTAATTATTTTGTTTTTAAATAATAGAAAAAACACACTATGATAGATAAGCACAGAACTCAGTTTTGGAACCTAGTATGGCAAGGAGAGACATGACATACACACTTTTTTAGAAATTGACTATTCATTCTTAAATATACTTTCAACTTATCGTTTGTTACCTATTCAAAATTTGTCACTACTCATTTCTTAATTTGGAGAGCTTCCACACTGAGTAACCCTACTGTGTCCTCTTCTCACTTCTCTTAGCTAATAAATGAGCTACAGAAAGTATTCTAACAGTGTCTCCTGTTTTAGATCCTCAGCTGTTCTGCTTAATAATTCTTAATTTTATCTCAATAATCCTTGTATTTTTCTGTATGCAGTTGACCCTTGAACAGTGCAGTGGTTGGGATAACCAATCTATTGTGCAGTTGAAAATTTGAATATAATTTATAGGAGGCCCTCCATGTCCAAGGTCCTTTTGTATCCACAGTTGTTCTTCCCACCACAGATTTAACCAATGGTGGATTATGTAGCACTGTAGTATTTACTGTTGAATAAAATAGTAGTTCAAACCCATGTTGTTCAAGGATCAGTGGTACTATGTTCCAGAACTTTCCTGTTGTCCTTAGACAGGCATCTCCTCCCTCACATTTTAATAGGATTAAGAATGACATGAAATCTTTCTATTTCTCTTCTTTCCACACTCAGAAATCTTCTTTCTTTCAGGTACTTCCATCTGAGGAAGAAGGATCCATGTTCTTGATTTCATAGAGTCCTATCTACTTCAAGATGTCTAATTGTGACTTCGTTTTCTCTTTTGATAAATAGTTCTCTTTACCTAGAAATATTTTTATTTCTCCTGTGCTTAAGTAGGGTGGGAGGGAGGACATTTATTCAGTCAAAATAGTAATTCCTACAAGTTACTTCTCTTCCTTCTCTTTCCACTTTCCCCTTCCTCCCTTTCCTCTACCTCTCCCTTCCCTCATCTCTCTCTCTCTGCTGTCCAAGCAAACCAGGGAGCATTCTGCTCCTACTAGTGCCTTCCTCATTACTTAGCCACTTCTTAACTCTATGAATTTTTACTTCAGTCCCTACTCTACAGAAACTGCTCTCTGAGGTTAACTAATGGTTCCTGAATTACCTGACCCAGTGTCCTTTTCTTGGTTCTTAACTTTTGTATGGCATTTCACACTGAGGCCAGTCAGCTACTTCTAGAAATTATCTTTCCTTAGACTGCTATGTCAGTACCTTCTAATTATTCCTTTTTTTAAAAAGTTTCCATTTATTTATTTTCTGGCTACACTGGGTCCTAGTTGTGGTACGCAGGATCTTTAGTTGCAGCATGTGGGATCTAGTTCTCTGACAAAGGATTGGACCCAGGCTCCCTGTATTGGGAGCAGAAGTCTTAGCCACTGGTCCGCCAGGGAAGTCTCCCTATAATTATTCTTATTCTGTCTCTACTTATTTCTTGTCCTCCCCCTTACTTTTGTAAATGTAGGCACTCCCCATCAGTGTATTTCTCTTTCTCAAAAACTTATAGTTTATTTAATGTAGGGGAGGTTGTAGAATTTGGTGTCAGACAACCTGTGAGTTTGGGTTCTACCTTAGCCACTTTCTGAATGACCTTGGGCAAGAAGCTCTATGAACTTCAATTTTATCATTTAAACGTAATAACAATGTGTTTCACTGTATTTATTAGAGCAAAAGGAAAATAAATATAAAAATGTTTCGTAGACTGTAAAAAAGGCTTTTGTTGTTTCTTTTCCTTGGTGATCACATTTTTGTTCGTTTCTCCTACATTAAGGAACAGTTGGTGTTTCTAACTCCTAGCTGGACATCTCCATCTGAACTTTCCAATCTGTTAATGACACCAGTCTTTCTCTAGTCATCCAAGCATGCCTTCCTTTCTCTTGCCCTTCATTTGCAATATATTGCCAGAATTTTGACTGTACTTCTGCATCCTTATATTCATTGATAGGACCCTAATTTACTGCCAAGTTAATTCTGTGGCCTCCTAACTTTGAATTTTTCTCAGGTTTTACCCTGTATGGCAATATTGATTATTCTCCCAAAATAACAGTTCTGGTCATGTTGTTTTGGTTTCTGTCCACTGCATGTAGAATAAAGTCCAGTCTTCTTAACCTTACATCTACTACCACATGACTTAAGTCTAATCCTGTGTTATCTCCCACAGTTCCACTTCACACACATCCTCTGACCTGACAGAACTAATTACCATTTAGTCATTCATGGATCAGCCCTCTATTTCCTCCCTGAACTGCTTATTCATCTTTATTCTCCATCTCTCCTTATCACAATCTCATCTGTCTTGTACGGCCCATTCTAACTGGCGCCTCTATTGTACCCTAAACCAGGAGCAGTATTTGCTTCTGTATTCATTGTCTGCCCTAGACCTTACCATGTGGTTTGTGTTCCTATTCCATGGATTCTTGTGAGTGGGTAAGCTCATCCTGTTTGACTCTTCATCTCCCCCAAGGATTTAGCACATTGCTTTTGTATAGTGTTTGTTGCTTAAATATATTTTCAAGAATCTAACTTCTTTTTTTTTTTTTTAACAATAGGTTTATGCTAAAACTATAGATGGGCAACAGACCATTATTGCATGTATTGAAAGCCACCAGTTTCAGCCTAAAAACTTCTGGTAAGAAAGTAGATAGTCTCTTCTTTTTTAATCTATATGTTTATACAGAAAAGAAACCAAACCAGCAGATGAGACTTGGTTTTCTAATCTAACTAGATTAGAATAAGTTATTTGTTCCCTACTGCAGAGTGAGGCATTTGGATGTGATCATTGAGATTTCTTTTGATTCTAAGATTTTATAATTTATCTTTTAAATATTGCTGTTACATTGAGTGAAAATAAGTGATTAATAAAGTACCCTGTGGAAAGTCTGAGTTTTACTTGGGTTTGTTTAATAATATTTGAGTTATTGCATAACTCAGTGTCCTATCCATGTGTTTGTGGGAAAAGGTTCCCATGAGCAGAATAGGCGTGGTTTTCTACTCCAAGATAAAAAGAATGAAAAGTGAAAGTCAAATAACTTAGGGAAAGCTTATGATTAGGCCACTTGGATACAAAACTTATATTTGAGTGGATAGAGCCTTGGATTTATCAAACTGGAAATGACTTGTTTCTTTTTTTCTTCTTTCCCAAATTCTCTGCCTCAGTGTCAGACCACCTCTTTCTTACTGCTAATTCTACAGTTGTGTGTGTGTTTTCATAGGAATGGTCGCTGGAGATCAGAATGGAAGTTCACCATCACACCACCTACAGCCCAGGTCGTTGGAGTACTTAAGATTCAGGTGAGATCCCAGTATGTTAGTAGGCCATGTTAAAACATCACATCTTTAAAGCAAACATGCAAGTTGATATTTGCTCTGACATTAGAAATAAGGAACAACTACATGTAGGTGAAAGGGAGCTAGATGGTAAATAGAAACAGAGGTCTCCTTCCTGGGGAAGTACTGTGGTTAAACAGAGATCTTCTGGGTTGATAAAGGACAGTAATGTGACATATACTGTTTGCTTGTTATTTTTCTCTTTCAAAAATAACCTAAGATCTTCCCAGCAATTACCAAATAGCAGTTCTAGAAAAGAAGAAAATAACTAGTTATTAAGAAATGACTATAGAGCCGCTACTGTAACTTAGAGTTTTTTATGTAGTTCATTTAAATGTCTACATATATTTTCTAACTCTTAGCTCTGAAGAAAGCTTCATAAATGGACTTATTTTATTTATTTATTTACATTTATAGTTATGATAGATTTTCAACCAAATAAATAAAACAGGAATAGAGAGAATGGCCAAGTGTGATTAACCAAGCAGAGTATGGTTCTAATGCTGGTGTCAGGACATGCAGATGAATAAGGAGCTTATTACCTCATTTGATACCTAGCTAGACTGAAGTCTTCTGATCCTAACAAATTTGACTTTCAAAATTCATGGTGATTTAATTCTTGAGCCCAACTAACTCTAAAGTTAGATTAAACAGTTACTGATAACTAAGAAGGTCAATACCTAATTTAGCTGTATTACAACTCTTGCTTTAATAACAGTTAGCAAGTGTTGCCTTTTTTAATGGTATAATTTAATCAAAACATACATGGTAGATGTCATCTATAATCACTTTTTTCGTACGTACCTATTATTTCCTGCTACAAGTAGCTGCACCTCTCTTCTTGGGAGATTTTCCTAACCGCAGGAGCATGCCCAACTCAGCTAAGGCAAGCTGGAAGTGTTACCTCCACAGCTCTGGCACAGCCCTTAGCGCCATTCAAAAGTTGTCGGGAAATATGCCAGCTTCTTCACCGCTCAGGTGGGACAGCTCTAAAGCACGTTCTGCAGAGTCTTTCAAAATCCCGTGCCTGGTAGCTGTGATGTGCTCATTAGTGCACCTGATACTTCTTGACTTCTGTATCTCACTTCCTCAGTCCTTACTAGTGCTTGCTTCCTGAGACGACCTCCGAAATAAACTATTAACTCTCAGATCTTTATCCTGGGGTCTGCTGCTGTACCCAACCTAAGATAATATATTGTTCTATATCTGTTGACTATGTCTATGCTCTAGACTTCCTGTAAGTATGGCATCAGCATTATTAACCTGGCAGCTTACTATAAATTTACACAAGGAAATTTATTTTCCTTCTAGAAGGAAATAAATTACTTGTGTTTCCGTTTTGCCAAGGCAAACCTGTAAACTAAGAGAACACATCACAAGTTTCTGATGAAACATTTACAATAGGACCCAGTACCCAGACCTCATTTAAATCTTTTTTTTTTCCTTTTTCTTTTTCTTTAATGAATGAGTCTGTGCATTTTATTGTATTTATTTTTTGGCCACACCGTGCCACAGGTGGGACTTAGTTCCCTGACCAGGGATCACGCTCATGCCCCCTGTACTAGGAGCATAGAGTCTTAACCACTGGACCACCAGGGAAGTCCAGGACTTCATCTATACCTTTTAACCACAGGCTTTCTGATCACACTTGGAGGAAAGGCTTATTACTTCATTTATGTCTTTTAAAAATCAGAGTGAGAGTTATTTGGACATGTCATTAGGATATTTAACCCTTGGTTATTCTATAAGCAAAAGGATAGCTCCAGGAAGACAATTTCTAAGGATTAAAGTTGATGATAGTCATGTTGAAATTTTTATTAGCAGATGAAACCTAGAAAAGGTTTTGTTAATTTTGGTGACTGTGACTGAACCTGTCTTGTAAATTGCTAAAACTTCCCTAACCTTACATCTAGTTGAATGGTTAGCCTGTCTCTTGGATAGCCCTCTTTCTTGCTAATTGTTGTAATTGTAGTATCCACTTTGCCTTACATCTTCAGGACTGCCTTTTTAAAGGAAAAAAAAAAAACCAAACTTTTAATTTTATATTGGCGTATAGCTGATTAACAGTGTTGTGATAGTTTCAGGTATACAACTGAAGGGACTCAGCCATACATATACATGTATCCATTCCCCCCCAAACTCCCCTTCCATCCAGGCTGCCACATAACACTGAACAGAGTTCCCTGTGCTATACAGTAGGTTCAGGACTGCTTTTGTCTTACTTATTTTTGTAGCCTGATTTACCAGTAGAATGTTTGTTTTTCAATCCTCTCTTTAATCCTCAGTTTCCTGCACCTGGTCAGATCTGCTTAATCAAAACTGATGATATTATAAATGGAGAGATGTGTAAAAGATTAGGACCCATTAAAATTTCTTGGTTTTCACAGAGAAAAACTAATGTTGAATGACTTTAATTATTTTAATACTTTTCAGAGCATAATCTTATTTATGATCTTTCTGTTCACAATGCCAAGCACAGTGTCTGGAATACAATAAGCACATAGTAAATGTTTATTAACTAATAATCAGTTTTTCCTACTAAGTAAAGAGAGTTCTTAAATTTAAGTGTTCTGTGAATTTTAAGCACCATTGTAAATTACCATTGGCCATATTAATTGTTTGCTCAGAGTTGGTGAGATTGGGGGTGGCTAAAGGCATGGCTTTGTGCTCTAAGCAGTAAGTTTCTATGTGCTCTAAGCACTTACATTTCTTAACTTTCTCGCACAGGTTCACTATTATGAAGATGGCAATGTTCAGCTGGTTAGTCATAAAGACGTACAGGATGCAGTAACTGTTTCGGTGAGTGTGGAATATTTAATATATGTCTCACCTGTGTCTTGTTTTTCTTTTAAAAAATTAGATCTTTTGATCCTGAGTACTGATTCTGCCACTAGAAATGTAGGTTGTTTTTATTGCTTTGATTTTGGCAGAGTTTTTTTTAAGAACTTTATAAAAGACTTTTTTTTTTTTTTAATTTTTATTGAATATAGTTGATTTATAATGTTGTGTTTCAGGTATATAGCAAAGTTATGTATGTGTGAGTGTGTGTGTGTATATATATATATACATATACATATATATATATGGATTTCTATCTCAGCTCAGAGGTTAAAGCGTCTGCCTGCAATGCGGGAGACCTGGGTTAGATCCCTGGGTTGGGAAGATCCCCTGGAGAAGGAAATGGCACCCCACTCCAGTATTCTTGCCTGGAGAATCCCATGGGCAGAGGAGCCTGGTGGACACACACACATACATATACACACCTACATATATTCTTTTTTAGATTCTTTTCCATTATAGGTTATTAAAAGATACTGAGTATAATTCCCTGTGCTACTCAGTAGGTCCTTATTTTTGGCAGCTTATAATTGTTAGTATATAACCAACCAGTTTTGTTGGTTAGTTGATGATAGTTCACAGACCTTGACTGAGAATAGTGATAATGGCTTTAAAGAATTCATGCTGCTTTTTCTTTCTCTCTTGTGAGATTTGCTCAAGGACAGTAATACCTTCAATTAATAAATACCAGGAGGAAGGAAAGTTTGCCAAGCTAAACCCTATAGGATTTATCATTCATACATTCATATCATTAGAGAAACTGAACATTTTTAGGAATGTTCAATAATAGTATTGTGCACTATATCTGGAAAGAAGGGACATAATTTTTTGTGCATTTATAGTACTTCTTAATATTCCTAGAAATTACTGAGCGCTCTCCAATAGCTTTTGTTTATGTGTGTGTTATATCTGTCTGCCTTAGTAGAAATTAAAACTGAGGAATATTAAAAATATATATTTATTACTTAAAAAATAACAGGGATTTCCCTGGTGCTCCAGTGGTTAAGACTCCATGCTTCCACTGCAGGAGGCCTGAGTTCAGTCCCTTGTTGGGGAACTGAGATCCCTGGTGTGGCCAAAAAAAATCTAAAGCAAAATATAGCATTAACAAACCCATTACTTGTTAACTTCACTTTCATGAAAAACAGCTGTATTTTTCTGAGTTAAAAAAAGTTAGTGAAAAGAATATCATTAATTTACATTTTCACAAAGTGTGTAATGTCTAACTGATAAAAGACAACTGGATTCTCCTGTGTGCTTCACACATCAGCCCTCAAAAAGTAATGACGTTGTCACACATTACGTAGCTTCTATGAAACTACATGCACACACATGAGAGTAAAAAAGGCAAGTAACTAGGTCTTAATATTATTACGAATAAAAAGTAGTTTTGACTCTTTTGAAAGAATCTTGGGGTGCTGCCCTAGACATTAAATCTCACCCTCTCTAATTCTGTTTACTTAATATTGTGAAAGGAAGAGTGAGATTAAATTCATTTTGTACCCAAATCATGTAAAGCAAAATGTGATTGGTTGTGTTATCATCATAAGTAGCAAATAGAGGAGCTTATGAACTTAGAAGATACGATTGATGTGTCTGAGGGTATTGTTTATATCATCTTAAACCAGAGATATTGTCAAGGCATAAAAATTTCAAGACATTTTGTTGTCTTTTGAGCATACTGTGGTAGATTGGAAAGAAATATGGGTTGTTTTGATGAGGACCTGGATTTAGATCCCATCTTTATGATTCAAAGGCTGTATAATTTTGTTCATTATTTGAAAGAATTCTGTTTTCTTATCTGCAAAATGGAGGTGGCAATAATAACATCTACTTCACAGGGTTGTTTTAAAAATCAAAGAAGATAATGTGCACAGGAAAACTTGAAAAACTAAATTGTTATACAAATGTTAGTTAAGATGGACTTACTTTTCAGTATCTTTTTTATTCACTGCTTACTGAATTTTATTCACTGCTTAAGACTTAAAAATTCTTATTTTTCCCTCCATTAGAATGAAGCCCAGACTGCCAAGGAGTTTATTAAAATCATAGAGCATGCAGAAAATGAGTATCAGGTAAGATGACTTGAAACGGTTATTTATAGATCTATATAGATTTTGCTTTTAACACGTTCTGTTACACTTCTCTATCCTTTGAACATAAATATACATAATTATTCAGTGATACTAAGTATGGAGACTTTGCAGACCTTGCAACTTTGCATTCTGCTTACAGTCAAGGTTTTGGCATTGGAAGGTACTGCAAATATATCCCCCATTACCCCAAAGTAGAGCATTCCTATGAAACCTTTCCAAGGCCAAGTGGTGTAAAGGGGAGAAGCAATTACCTTAGAACACATCTTGCTATCAGATGCACAGAATGATTGAGATACTCCTCAGATCCTCACAGACACAGTTCACAGCTCTGGCTTGCTTGATGCTGAAATGCTGAGTGTAGTTCCCAAGGAAGGAGCTTGGTGGGACCACTGTTACTGCTCAGGGTGCACCCTGTCCCTATAGCAGCCTCACTGCCAAACAAATGCTGAACACTATTTTTTTTTTTTTTTTGCTTTGCTAAAAGCAAAGTGAAAGTGGTAGTTGCTCAGTCGTGACTGACTCTGCAACCCCATGGACTACAGCCTGCCAGGCTCCTTTATCCATGGAATTCTCCAGGCAAGAATACTGGAGTGGGTTGCCATTCCCTTCTCCAGGGGATCTTTCCAGCCCAGGGATTGAACCCAGGTCTCCTCCTTTGCAGGCAGATTTGCTGCCTCTCTACCATCTGAGCTACCAGGGAAGCAAAGTGAAGTATAGCAAACTTTGGAGAAGCAGGGGATTACCTGTATAGCCCTAGTTTTAGAAATAATACAGGTGGGCTTCTTAACCTGCTTCAGAGATTGGAGAGGTGCTCACTAGAAATCTTCTAGCCTGTAAGTCCTTAGGGGACTCAAGCATGCCCTTTCACTACATCTAGTTTTTGTTCAACTTATTTTCAATTATCTATTACAGACAGCAATTAGTGAAAACTATCAAACAATGTCAGACACCACATTCAAAGCCTTGCGCCGGCAACTTCCTGTTACCCGCACCAAAGTCGACTGGAACAAGATACTCAGCTACAAGATTGGCAAAGAAATGCAGAATGCTTAAAGGCTGAATGTAGGATTCTTCAGTACATGGAAAGAAAGGATTCAACGTATGGTCATATGATAAATAAGTGATTTATAAACAAGAGTGATATTTTGCTAGGGCTTTCAAAGTTAACAGGTTTTCTAGCCTAATGGAATACTGTTGAACCTAGAGCATTGTCTTGATTCTTTTGTGTTTTCTGCCTTGTAATTTTGTTTTCACTATATCTACTTGTAAATCTTTTTTTTTTTTTTAATTCTGCCACATTTAATGATGGAGAGAGATATCTACCCTGGAGTTATTTTACTGTTTAGAAAATTTTCCTAGCCATGAAGCCCTGTTGCTGACATAGACAGGTAATATATTCAGTACTTTTCTACCCCATCCTTCAAAGTACTTCTGGTGTTCAGTGGTTTTTACTGGTTGACCAACAGCTAAAGAGGCTATGCTGCAAACTGTAGCTGAATGGAAGACACATTCATCCTTCTCCCTCCAGTTGCTTTGATCATCATTTATAACATCTAATAACTGTAGTTTCATATGTTTGGATTGGGGCTTTTCAGGTCCATTTTGGAGGCCAAGGAAGTTTTCTGGAAATTCCATCATAGCCAGCTTCTCTGGGGAAGTTGTTTTTAAATCCAAAGACTTGAACCACATTCCCTACATGAACATGTTTGCTTTTTTTCCCCTTCCCTCATTGTCTCCTTCCCACCTAGTACCATTATAGTTATAGACATGTGCATTTTTAGAAGAGTGTTATCCATTTTTATTACTGTTTTTTTAATATTCGAAAACTGCTGACATACTAGGGGTATAGTAGAGTATAAAACTTGAAGAAATGCAGATGTTGAAGGAATAATAGGTATCTTGTGCTTTAATACTTTGTGGCAGGATTGTACTATAATCGAATGAATCAAACAGCTATGTTCATCACAAACAAAAAACTAAAAATGAACCAAAGTGAAAAGGATAAGTTTCAGGCAGTATCTTTCTATTGTAACCTGTTATTTAAGGGAATACTAGTGATTTGTTCTAAATAGGATGTAAAACTTACTCCAAATTACTCTTCCTCAGTCCTGCCTGCCAACTCAAATATAACTGTGATATAGCAACCCTTCCCAGGTTTATTGGCAGGTACAGGTGTGATCTCAGAATACACAGGTGACATAGATATGATATGACAACTGGTAATGGTGGATTCATTTACATTGTTTACACTTCTACGACCAGGCCTTAAGGGAAGGTCAGTTTTTTAAAAACCAAGTAGTGTCTTCCTCCAAATTCACGTCAAAAAAGAAGAGTGTTTGTGTTTCGGCTTTGTTTTTGCTGAGTAATACAGTCAAGCAAGAGTTTATTTTTAAGTGACCCGTTGATTTGTGTAAGCGTTTTTGTTTATTTCAAATAAAATATATTTGTATTACTTGTCATTCATACTATCCATCCATACTACACTATCCTCTGTATCAGGTAGTCCAGTAGAAATACACCTGTTTTGTTCTTAAATTGTCTGAGTCTCTCCTTTTTGAGCCATCTCTTCAGCCTTTGTTCTCAGGGTAAGATGCGGAATTGCTCTTATTTGATGAGAATGTTCAGGGTTTCAACTACTGTAGATTCAGTGACTATTCAAAGACCAGCTTTTTTTTTTTTTTTTTTTTTTTGTGGCCATGACTTGCGAACCTTAGTTCCCCAACCAGGGATTGAACCTGTGTCCCCTGTGTTGGGAGCAAGCAATCTTAACCACTGGGCCACCAGAGAAGTACCCCCCCCGCCCTTTTTTTTAAGTTTCAGGAATTTCTCTATGGATCATACTGCTTTACCGTCAGTGGCTATTGGTGTTTTCAAAGGTTTTTATTTAGGGTTTTCCATTTCTGTCAGAAAAATCTAGTTATCTTCTCTACCTATCATTCAGAAAGCAAGGCCCAAGTAGTTATAGTTACTAGGTTGTTGTTCAGTTCCTCAGTCGTGTCCGACTCTTTGCGACCCCATGGACTGCAGCATGCCAGGCTTCCCTGGCATGCTTCCATTGTCTCCTGGAGTTTGATCAAATTCATGTCTATTGAATTGGTGATGCCATCCCACCATCTCATCCTTTGTTGTCCCCTTCTCCCCCTGCCTTCAATCTCTCCCAGCATCAAGGTCTTGTGAGTTGGCTCTTTGCATCAGGTGGCCAAAGGATTGGAGCTTCAGCTATATTCAGGGTTGATTTCCTTTAGGATTGACTGGTTTGATCTTGCTGTCCAAGGGGGACTCAAGAGTTTTCCAGCACCACAGTTCAAAAGCATTAATTCTTCAGCACTCAGCCTTCTTTATGGTCCAACTTTCACATCCATACATGACTACTGGGAAAACCATAACTTTGACTCTACGGACCTTTGTCAGCAAAGTGATGTCTCTGCTTTTTAATATGCTGTCTAGGTTTGCCGTAGTCTTTAGAAGTGAAAGAATCCCTGTACCATGAACATGGGTACTATTTCACATCAACTGTAAAGACTGCTTTCCTTCTGTATGAGTCTGAGTTACAGACATAAGGATAGGGCTTTTATCCTGTTTCCCGGTTGATCTAAGCCCTCAGAGGAGTTTCAGTGCTTCATCTTCCATTCATGGCCAGTTCACATTCCCACCCTTTTGAGGGACATTTAGGTATGCTACACTATGTCCTTGTAGTACAGATTCAAGCATTCTGGCCTTTAGCTTATTAACCCCATCAGCCTGCCTCATTGATTTCCTTAGCTCATACAAACTTTCGTAAAGACTCGGTCATCTAAAGCCCTTGGTTTCTTATATAATTGGGCAAAAGTCAACCCTCCTTGCCAAGTCCTGCAGAGACTTCCTTAACCTCCTTCAGCAGAATATTTGCTTGAATTGTGACTCTTATCACACTGCTGAAATCAGCCTATCCTAGGACAATGGTTTCCCAACCAAAAGGAGTTTCCTCTGAGGCCTCACTCCTGTAGTTGAAATTACACTACTGAAGACTGGTTTCTGCCTGGGTGGTTGTGATTCTGTTAGTTGGCCTAGTTCTAGTGCCTGTTCTGTTTTATAATATAGAATGTTGACACTAGATTCATCTTGGTTCATGAGATACATAGCAAGCCTTGGCACATTCTCTCCAAACTCACAAAAGACTGATACAATTTGAATGCCAATATATGAATTTATAATTTAAATATAACTACCAAGCCACTTCTTAGAAAATCAAAGAAAGAAAAGACTGGTGAATATAGAAAACTGGCTAATCCCATACAATAAACTGAGCTAACTAAAATTCTCCCTTGAACAGAGTATATGTTAAAAAACAGGGTAGGGAATTCCCAGGCAGTCCAGCTGTTAGGACTCCTCACTGCCATTGCAGGGGGGCATGCATGGGTTCATTCCTTGGTTGGGAAACTAAGATTCTGCAAGCTGCACAGCACAGTCAAAAACAAAACAGAGTTGATCTAAGCCCTCTGAGAGCAGAAACCAAATGTATCCAAAAGCATTCTGTTACGGATGTTAATCCTCATTTACTGTGGTTATGTTCTGTAAAATTGCCAGCAAACATTGAATTAGCACATACTGAAACATTGCTCCAGGGTTAGGTTCCTGCATGCTTCTGGTCACATTATTGTCAACCGATCAATACACAATCTTGGTTTATATATTTTTATTTAAATCACTATTTAATACTCAGTTTTTATTCTTTAACATTGAACTCATAGCTGACAGCACTATAATTCACGCCTAAGTTAACAAAGCTTATCTAACATGGGAGTTTTCTCTATAAGGGACATCAGTCTTCTTGTACTTACGAACACTAGACAGCATTTCAGGACTACATAGGTTTGGGGGCCATTTTAAGCAGTGACCAAAAAAAAAAAAAAACCACACAAAATGTGACCACAAAATAGGCCACAAAAAGGATTTTTATTACATGAGCTGAAACAAAGCAGGAAGGACATGGCCTTGTTCTACTTCAGCTGGGATGGGCACATTGGGCAACTCAGATTTTTCTTTTTGCCACTCTGCACATCCATGGATGACTACAAAAGTACTGCAAGCGCTGATTTGGGGGTTACTGATTTTAGTGAATAGGTGAATTTGCAAATACAGAATCTGCAAATAATGAGGATCAACTCTACCTGCCACAGACATTCCTTTGGTCAATGGTAGGCTGACCAATTAAAGCATTTCAGTCAGTTTTAGCACTGTTGCCTTGGGGAGTACAGTCTTACTGGAAAACATAGAGACAATTCAAAACTGAATTGTAGAATCCAAGTAACTATGGAGTAATGAGAATTACGAAGGAAAAAAAAAAACCAGGGCTCTTAACATTCTTCTCCAAAGTAATTACCTTAGAAGGCTCTAGGTTTGTTCCAGTAATGTCCTTGGCCAGAGTTAACTTTCGGATTGTCTTCAGTGCCATGGGTCACAGAGTCAGACAGGACTGAAGCAACTTAGCATGCACGTACGCAAAATCAACCTTACTGGGGTTCCCAAGTGGCACTAGTAAAGAACCTGCCTGCCAGTGCAGGAGACACAGGAGACCCAGTTTTGTTCCCTGCGTAGGGAAGATACCCTGGAGGGGGGCAAAGACGCTTACTCCTTGGAAGAAAAGCTGACCAACCTAGACAGCATATTAACAAGCAGAGACATTACTTTGCCAACAAAGGTCTGCCTAGTCAAAGCTATGGTTTTGCCAGCAGTCATGTATGGCTGTGAGAGTTGGACTGTAAAAGCTGAGCACCGAAGAACTGATGCTTCTGAACTGTGGTGTTGGAGAAGACTCTTGAGAGTCCCTTGGACGGCAAGGAGATCCAACCAGTCAAAGGAAATCAGTCCTGAATATTCATTGAAAGGACTGATGCTGAAGCTGAAACCAGTACTTTGGCCATCTGATGTGAAGAACTGACTCATTGGAAAAGACCCTGATGCTGGGAAAGTTTGAAGGCAGGAGAAGGGGACAACAGAGGATGAGATGGTTGGATGGCATCACCGAGTCAATGGACATGAGTTTGAGCAAGCTTCAGGAGATGGTGATGGACAGGGAAGCCTAGTGTGCTGCAGTCCATGGGGTCACACAAGAGTCAGACACAACTGAGCAACTGAACTGAGCTGAACTAAGGGAAATGGATTTTTCCAGATGAAACTGGTTTAGGGAGGTTCCCTTGTCACAAAAGCCACATGAGATCACATTTTCACCCATGTTTTTACTATACTATAGCTATTTGTGTGTTTTGAGAACATCCAGGAAATAAGCATAATTCGAGAAGGGGGAGGTTATGTATCCAGGAATAATGGAGGCTTAGATTTCTGATCAGAATTGAGCCAGATGTTCAGTTTTGGTGCAGTGGGTGGTAGGTTTTTGAAGTGGTTAAGTAATAGTGCAATTCTGAGGAGTTCACTCTCTTTAATACTCAGGCCTCACTGGATAATTGGGGGAGAAAAAAGATAAAATCTTTGGCCACATTCCTAGTTTTTCCCTCCACTTTGCATAAGCAATTTCTAAGAACATATTACCCGTTCTGTTCTCCCCCTCTCCCTGTAGCTTTGGTTCCCACTGACACTGAATTTCCTGTTGCTAAAGCCTGTTTTTCTTGGCTTTAGTTGGTTGTTGGCCTCAGAAAAGGTACAGGGGTAGCCCAGCTGGAGTATGACCTGGGTTCTGAGCATTCTTCACACTAGGTTAGATAGTGTGTGGCCTCCTACAGGGAATGCCAGGAGAACACCACCACCTTGGATATATTGGAAACCGGTATTTTTGTTTAAAGATTTTTTTAATGTAACTTTTATGATCTTTGTCCGATCCTAGTCAGTGTGTTTTTGTTACTCCAGTTGATAAGTAGATGATGAGGCTTTTTTTAGGTTTGTTGTTGTACCCCCACCCCCTTTAGTTTGTCTTAGCTATCCGTCTTCCGAAGCTTCTTTTATTAATACTTCTCTTCCTGGTACCGATGCTGTAGCTATTACCCATTTATTGCCTAACCTAACAGTCTCTTGCTCTCCAGAAGCTAATATTTTGATGACTGGGGCAACCCTTAGCTAAACACGAGTAACAATTAAGAGTAAGACAGCATGGGGTGCATTAAGTGCCCAAATAATGTGGCTTAAGGCTAGGGATCTCCAGCCTTTCCACACAACGAAGCCTTTGTGACAGAAAAAGTAATGAACTGTTCGTCCCGGCAAAGCCCCTTGTTCCTCCCTCCCACGCGTACACACCTTTATCAGAGACACTCGGTTCTTCCCCCAAACTTCTTGGCTCTTACGCCTTCCTCCTAGCGTCTGCAAGCCGGAGAAGGGAAAATGGGGGAGGGGGGCGTGCCTCTCGCTTCCGTACTTGCCAGTGTCCCAGGCTGTCTGGGGGAGGTGTTGGATGAGCTGCCCCAGTCCAGCCGCAGCCGACCCAGGTCCCAGTCCCTGCCCTTTGCTCCCCTGCTTTTCAATAAGTCCCGAAGCCCTGGGAGATGGGCGTGGGAGTTGTCCAAACTGAGGCTAGGAAGTCCTCCCGGACTGTTCAGGGGGCCCCAGGCGATAGCCACGTTCAGATTCTGGCTGAAAGCCAGGGGAGGGAGCTTGGGGTAAGGGGAGGGCCCTGAGGGAGGGGTCAGACTCCTTAGCAAAGAGTTAATAGGAAGAGGGGGAGGGGATAGGACGAAGAGACCGAAGGGAAGGCTCAGGTAGGAAAAGAACCGAAGAGGGAAACCTGGTGGGGGGAGAAGGGGTCCTGCCGGATCTGGGGTCGGAGTTGGGACTTTCTCCCCTGCAGCACCCTCACCCTAAGACCGCCAACTTCCAGCCGCGGCGGCGACTTTCAGTTTCATTTCTACGAACCCTCCTGCCTGGGCCGCAGTCGCCGCCGCGATGCCCAGTAAGTTCAGCTGCCGGCAGCTCCGGGAGACGGGCCAGAGATTCGAGAATTTCCTGGTCGATCGGGGACAGGACAGGGAGACAGATCGCGAGCGGCTGAGGACCATTTATAACCAGGACTTCAAGACCAGGTACGGGCCGGCCCACTCCCCGGCCCCGAAACGCGGGCCCAGCTTACCGCCGCGACCCCCGCGGCGGGGCCACCCTTCCCGCCCCGGGGCGCGGAAGAACGGCAGCTCCCCCAGTGGCTCCGGCGGGTCCAGGGGCCGCGCAGCGCCCCCTCCTGCGCGGTGCCCACGCCCCGCCCGCGCCGCCCGCACCGCCAGCATCCCACCCGCTCTGCCCCTGCCGGGCCCCTGCGCCGAGTCCGGGCGGAGAACCTCCCCCACAGCCTGCTCCCCCGGCGGCGGCGCTGGATACGTCTCGGGGAGCCGGGTGCTGCGCCCACGCGCCGCCCGCGGGGGTTGGGGGCTGAGGGTGGGACGCGCTCGGCGTGGGGGAAGGGAGCTCGGGAGGGAGCCCGGGCTTTGCAGAAGAGCGGGGAACGAGCTGCCTGCTGGGGGCTGCCCGCCCTGGCGCGAGCTTTGCGGAGCCATCCGCCCCTTCATTGAGGGGCTGTTTCCTCGGGGGTTCACTATCCCAAAGAGCTGAAGAGACCCAGGGTAGGCGGGAGAGTCTCAGGGAGCTCGGGGAAAAAGGAAAGGGCACCAAGTGCGTACGTACCAAACCTCCATTAGCACCTGTGGCTTCTCCATGGAGACCCGCGCGGGGGCCGGTCTCCTCGAGGCCCCTTCTCATCCTGTGGCTAAAGGCTGTTTGGTCCTCCTTTCCTGTTCCCATTCAATTGAAAATCAAAGAGACTTCTCCCTGTCAAACCACAGAATTGTGCTTCAAAAACACCTCTAGCAACAGGCTGCAGTCTTGGGGTCTTGGGCAGAAGACCAAGAAACATTTTAACAGGGATAAATGTAAAGACTTAAATAAATACTGGGTGGTGGGAATTTAGGCTTACTAACAGACCTCTTGAAAAAGACTGGGTTTCAGTAGACCAAAAGGCGGGTATGGCTGCTTAAAGAGCCAAAGAAGTGTTAGACTGTGTTTATAGAAGTGTGGTTTGGGGTGGGGGGGCAGGAGGTAAGTGATTCTCCAGGTTTACCGGATCATTTCTGGAATATTGTTTTCAGTAATGAGTGTCACGTTTTAAGAGGGACATTGTTTTTGTTGTTGTTGTTTTGTTTTTTTTAAGAGGGACATTTAACGGGTTTGAGTAGCACCTAAAGGAGCAAAGACGCTGACCTGTTTTATGTCCTCACACTGTGTTGGGCACTGGGGAATATAAAGATGGAAAATACATAATGCCAGGGGAGCAGGAGGGGCTGTGAAACATACAGTATGCTGTAATAATAAAATAGCATGAGGACTATAATACAGATAATAAGAAAAATGCTGGAGGAAAATAAAAAGAGAACAATTATCATTGAGTCACATCATCAACACTTCACATCTATGAACTTACCTGTGTCCAAAAAAATAGGTACAACGCGACTGAACAAAAGTCGACTACTTCTTTGGGCTCTGTTAAAGAGACTATCATTCTGATGCTTGTTTAAATGGTGAGGAAGGCTATTCGAGACTATTGCAGTAGGTACTGCCATGGGAGGAGCTCTTGCTCAATCTCTCAATACAGCAAAGACAGCTGGGATTTATAGCCAACTGCGGAGTGAGGGGGTCTTGAATGAAGAATCACTCAGAGACAGCAATAAGGGTGTGGGGGTGGGGCAAAGTTGAAGCCTAAGGCAGAAGAGGGTTCAGAGGAGCCTGACTGAAGTTTCCTCAAAGAAAGAGTCTTTGTCATCTCTACATCAAAGTTACACAATATGTTCCAAAACTGAGGGAAAACCGGCTTTGTCAGATAGCCACAAACAGGCATATAGGAAACCACATATACCATACATTATGAGTGAATCTAAGGGATTTCAAAGGTAATTTTTTTAGTACGTACTTGTTTTTAGGCGAGTAAGATACAACTCCCCTGTAGTTATTAGGGAATTCAATGGAGAAGGTGGCATTGACCTTGTCCTTTGCTTTGAAGGCTAGATAGCATTTTAATACTTGGAGGAGGAGGAAAGGTTTCTATGTTGATTCATTCTTTTTGTGAAACCCAGTCAAAGAAATGGAGAAATGCTGGCCTTGAAAAGAGAGGAGAGGACAAGGTAGTTATTGGTGAATATTTTAAAGACTGTCCTGAGGGGAAAGGATTATACTTTGGTGTCATTCCAGAAGGCAGAACTGAGTTCACTCAACATGGCTGACTCGGGGAATTCCTCTGTGACCTAGTGGTTAGGATTCTGGGCTTTCACTGCACTTGCTCAGTTTCAGCCCCTGGTTGGTTAAGTGAGATGCTGCAAACTGAGTGAATTAAGTGACATAGCCCTCCCCCAAAAAACCACCCCCGCCATCCACCAGGTGGAAGAGACTTCTGTTCTGACTAGAGAGAACTTTCTTGTGCTGTGACCTCAACCCTCATCCACCCAATGGAAATTTATTGCTCCTCTGGGCTCTCATTGCTCCTCCTTCGAAGCTTAGTTATAGCTGGATGTCGCCCTACCTTGTGTTAGAGCTCGCATCTCTCCACCAGACTGTAGAACCTCTGAACACAGGGACAGGCCTTTCATCATGTTGGTGCCTTCCCTCAGTCTCCAGCATAGAGCCTTGTATGGATTAGATGCTCAGTAAATGCTTCCAGAATCTAATAGAGTTAGTAAGTAGAGTTGATCTGCAAGAGAAAAGGTTGTAGGGGAGCTATAGCAAGTCACCCTGTATCAGGAATTCTGGGGTGCTTCCTCCACTGAGAAGAATAGGTCCCTTCCAGCTATTAATAGGTTATTTTATAATGTTATGAAGTACCCTGCTCAAATATATTTAATGGGGGCTCTACCATTTGCCTGTGCCCTGGTTCCTGCCTCTAAAGAGTGTAGGCTAGTAGGGAGTGGCAGATGTGTAGATAAACATGTCATTCTGAGCTTCAGGAGCTAGTATCATGTTTCCATAGCTGGAGTTCAAATTCTGACTCTGCCACTTACTGGTTGCATTTGATTTTAACCACGTATCTAAATTTCCCTAACTATTAAGTGTGTAAAATACTGCCTTTCTCTCAGTTGTGTGAGGCCAAAATAAAATATCATAGGTAAGGCATTTCCCCTGGTAACAGAGTGCATGGGCTTTGGAAGTGGCAGCTATCATTAACATTGCTGGTTAGGAGTCCGTTACGGAATAAGCACTGGCATCATGAAAAAGTTTCTGAGAGGAGATGATTCTTGCCTTGGGCAAGAGGCTCATTCTTTCATTTAACAAATGTTGGCTGAATGCCTCCTATGAGCAAAGCAAAACTGTGAGTTGCTGTAGATAAACAGAAAGAACCTAACTAAGGAAGAAGGAGGCAATTAAAGACAAATACTTTAAAAAAAAATGTATTTAAAATGTATTTAACTACTGTTCTGATAAGTGCTTGTGAGAAAAAGCCCAGGATGCAGAACCAGAAGTTTCTGGAGAAGGTGATGTTTGAGCAGAATCTCGAATGATAAATAGAGTTAGCAGGTGTAAGACAAGGGGAGGGCAGTCCAGGCAGAGGAAGTAGCGCCTCCAAGGTGGGCGTGAACTGTGAACAGGTGACATGAGGTCAGAGGGAGGCAGGGGCTGGATTGGGTAGGCCGTTGTGGGCCATGGGGAGGTGATGTGGGGTTTTTGTTTTTAATCTTAACAGAAATAGGAAAGCACAGAAAGTTGCAAAGTAGGACACCGAGAGAATCAGTGTTTTTAGAAAGATCACTGTGGACCTCTCTCCACAGTAAAACTTTACATTTTACTTTTAGTCACTCAGTCAGTTCAGTCTCTCAGTGGTGTCCGACTCTTTGCGACCCCATGGACTGCAGCACGCCAGGCTTCCCTGTCTTTCACTATCTCCCGGAGTTTGTTCAAATTCAAGTCCACTGAGTCAGTGATGTCATCCAGCCACCTCATCCTCTGTCATCCCCTTCTCCTGCTTTCTGTCTTTCCCAGCATCAGGGTCTTTCCCAATGAGTCAGCCCTTAGCATCTGGTGGCCAAAGTATTGCAGCTTCAGCATCAGTTCTTCCGATGAATATTCAGGACTGATGTCCTTTAAGGTTGACTGGTTGGACCTCCTTGCTGTCCAAGGGACTCTCTAGAGTCTTCTCGAACACCACAGTTCAAAAGCATCAATTCTTCGGCACTCAGCTTTTATGGTCCAGCTCTCACATCCATACATGACCACTGGCAAAACCATAGCTTTGACTAGACGGACCTTTGTTGGCACAGCAGTTGTCTCTGCTTTTTAATATGGGGTCTGGTATACACAGCTTTCACAGAACAGTATGTGTCCTTAAAACAAAGCTTAGCCTCATTCCCTACCTTCTGATATTTTTTATTCTAGTTTACTTCAATTGTACAAAAGCCCTGGTCTGGTCTTTACCCATTAATGAGAGTTGCAATCCAGTTTGTAAAACAGAACTAGAAGTCCCATTAAGATCACTTCTTAGGTAGCTAGTCAGACAAGAGCAGGTCCTGCCCCATTCTGGATAGGGCCATCTCCCCACCCCACCCCACCCCCCACACCTGGATACTGATGACCAGAACACACCCAGACATCCTCCCTTTTTTCGTTAGGAACTGCTAAGTTTCCAGCCAGTTTCAGGACCAAGCAAGATGTCAGGAACACAGTGGGGCTTTTCAAACCACCATCACCAGTTGGCTCAGGTGCACCAAGACCTGAGAGGTGACTCAGAGTAACCCAAGGTTCATTATGCTATCTTTATAATAAATCAGCATTGCAATTTTTTTGTACCTCCCCCTCCCCCCCATAGGTTTTACTTTGGTGCTTATGGGTAAGCACCTGCACGTGAGAAAAGTTACATAACCTAAAGCTGTCAATCAATTTTTCAGTCAGATAACTCAGGACACCAGGAAGGACTTTCCACCCTTCTGTTAAAACCTACCCTACCCTCACTGCGGGGCTGCTTCTGGTTCCCAGACAGCCGACTCCTACCTTCTCGAGAGTATACTTTCGCTTCACCTAAAAACTCCTGCTGCTTGAAACTGCTTTGTGTCTCTCAGTTGAATTCTTTGCCTCAGGAGGACAAGAACTGAGGAATGGCTGTTCTGCCAGTAACAATCTGATACTGTATTTTGAAATACCATTCCTCAGGCTAGTAGGCTTTCCTGAACCAGGTCTAAAAAATTAGTCATCTCCCACCTAACAAACAACAGGGTCCAGGGGCAGGGTGTTACACACCCAGGATATCCAACTGTGGCAGAAAAGTCTGGAGGGGGAGTGCGGTGGTACAATAGCTGGGATGGCTGAGGTGCCATTTAGAAAGGTTGTGGTGTGGGGACCTGTTCTTCAGTTTCTTCCCTAAAATGGAATGATAATAGTTGCTGCCTCAAAGGGTTGTTGTGAGGAGTAAATGAGATAATGCAAGTTGCTTCTTAGAACAACACGTAGTAAGTGCTTAATAAATGTTTTCTGTTGTTGTTAATGGTGGAGCGTTCAGGAGAGCCATATTAAAGGGTTAGACTTAGTCCTGTAGTCTGTGGAGTCATAAGTTGGGGGAAATGACCTGATTTGTGTTTGCTGATAACTCCTGTGAACTTTAAAGAGCTTCCCTGGTGGCTCAGATGGTAAAGAATCTGCTTGCAGTGCCGGAGACCCAGGCTTGATCCCTGGGTCAGGAGGCGATTCCTGGCTCACGAAGATACCCTGGAGAAGGGAATGGCAACCCACTGCAGTCTTCTTGCCTAGGAAATCCCATGGACAAGAGAAGCCTAGTGGGCTACAGTCCATGGAGTTGCAAAGGAGTTGACATGACTGAGTGACTAACACTTTCACTTCCTGCTGACTCTTAAGGAATGGACCATTAGAGAGGTATGGAGTCAGAAGCATGAGGAATAAGGCTTGGGAAAATGATAAGATCAAGCAGTTCACAGAAGAAATATAAATAACTAATAAACAGAAGGAAAGATACTTGATTATGCTAGTGATCAGGGAAATGAAAATGTAAACAAGGTACCATTCATTTGAGCAAGCTCTGGGAGTTGGTGATAGACAGGGATGCCTGGCGTGCTGCAGTTCATGGGGTCGCAAAGAGTCAGACACAACTGAGCAACTGAAGGGAGCTGAACCATTCGTTTGTTTACTGGATTGTCAAAAGTTTAAAGGATTGAAGGTTTCTGATGTTAGGGTCTAGGAAAGGGGTTTTCTCAAATTCTTTTCAGTGAGAATGTAAGTTTGTACAACTTGTTTAGAGGACAATTTGGCAGAACTTATCAAAGTAAAGGGGGCTTCCCAGCTGTCTCAGTGGAAAAGAATCTGCTTGCCAATGCAGGAGCCACAGAGACCCGGGTCTGATACCTGGGTTCGGAAGATCCTCTGGAGGATGAAATGGCAATTCACTCTAGTATTCTGACTTGGAAAATTTCATAGACAGAGGAGCCTGGCGGGCTACAGTCCATGGGATCCCAAAGAGTCGGACACAACTAAGCGGCTAACAACATCAACAGTATTTCTTATGTGAATACAAATCTCAAGGACTTAGCTGGTGGTCCAGTGGTTGACCACAGTTTAAATGCAGGGGTGCACACACATCAAAGTAAACCTTCATTCTCTTTGACCCAGAAGGATGGTTATTGTAACATTTGAAATAGCCAAAAATTGTTGGCAGCCTAGCTATCTATTGCTGAACAAATAGTTAAACCCACCACAGTGCATTCATACTGTGCTATCCTTTGCCACTCAACATGGCCTACTTGGGGAATTCCTTGGTAAAATGTTGTCATGGTGTCCATGGTGGTGAAAGAAGTCTGTTACAGAATAGTATGTGTAGCACACAAAAAAATATGTGTACTTAAAAAAATATATTTTTTTAATGCAAGGAAAAGAGCCTGGAGAGGTATACATCAAACAGTTAGTGTTAGTCGCTCGATCATGTCTGACTCTTTGCCACCCCATGGACAGTAGCTTGCCAGGCTCCTCTGTCCATGAATTCTCCAGGCAAGAATACTGGAGTGGGTAGCCATTCCCTTCTCCAGAAGATCTTCCCGACCCAGGGACCAAACCCAGGTCTCCCGCTTTGCAGGCAGATTCTTTACTGTCAAACAGTTAAGCAGATAGTTGAGAGTGAAAGAGTGGGAACCCTTAATGTTTTGTCAGGTAATGAAGGCAAAAGGAGAAGTGGGTGGCAAAGGATGAGATGATTAGATAGCATCATCAACTCAGTAGACATGAATCTGAGCAAACTCCAGGAGATAGTGAAGGATAGGGGAGCCTGGCATGCTGAAGTCCATGGGGTTGCAGAGTCAGACACAACTTTGAAACTGAGCACACAGATACCTCTGATATCAGCACCCCACCTACATTGCCACATTCTGTTCCACACTAAGGTGACTCATATCAATTAGGGTATTTTTGTTATTGTTGTATTTTAAAAGGATCATGTTATACACATTTTCCATCTCCCGATTTTCTTACTCGTCAATACATCATGGAAATGACTCCTAATTGTCTGGTATATTCTTCTAATTGCATTATTGGGTTTTTTTCCTCAACGTCTTATTATGACAGATTTCAAACATAATGAAAAGTTGAAATAATGTGACATTTAACAACCATATACGCTTGTTACTGAACACAAATTGGTGTGCCCCACGCATATATGACGCCAAACAGACCAAACTTTCGTAGCAGAGAAAGGGTTATTACAGGGCCAAGCAAAGAAAACAGGTGATTTAGGCAGCTCCCTGAGGGTTTTCTGGGAGAAGCTGTTACAGGCAAAATTTGGAATGAGGGCTGCAGGGTGTGTGACTTTCTTCTGATTGGCTGGTGGTGAGGTAACAGGGTGGTGCTCCGGGAATATTGTGCTCTGCCTGAAGTTACTGTCATCCACCTGGGTGGTGGCCTTAGTTCCTACCGTGCAAAGCTATTGTTATGTGTATTCCTTGAGGAGGAAATAGGACCCTGCCCCGAGGCTGCACTATTGTTTCTAGACTGGGAACCCCCCACATCCCCCCACACCCCTCTTCCCCACCTTGTTTCTGCATTTCCCTCTGTTCCCTGATTAGCAACTGTTTGAATCTGCCCCTTGGAATTCTGGGAAGGTCAAGGAGGCTGAATGAAGTCTATTTCTACAAAGAAGCAGCACAGGCTTTTGTGCCCTGGAGGGCACCTCACCTGGATTTCTTTTTTTTTTTTAGTTGCACTGAATTTTAATTGAAAACATTAAAACAGCCTGACTACTTATAATGAATTACAAAACTTTGATAGTTAAATTATACAATCATTTATGAAGCTTTTATCCTTCATTATTTTGTAGACCTGAAGGAAACTTTGCATACTTGTGTTTTCAGTTCTCCATTTCAGAGGAAGTTGTGAAGACAAGGTCCAAGCTATTTATAAATTAAAACCCAACAGAGAAATGAAACAGAGGGAGAACAAAATCTATACACGGCTGAGCATAGGTGTTTTTTAGTTCGTGTTTTGTATAGGAAAAGGTAAGAACTAAAAAACGTAAAGTGATCCATTTTCAAAAATAGCTAGCTTTGAGTGACAGCTTGCTGGTGTAATAGCCATAAGGGTTACAAAACTGGGAAGGTGGGATGCCTAGGATTTTTCACCTGAGGTTCACCCTATTGGTGAATTCAAAACATAAAACGGAAGGACGTGCACAGGAAAGGAGGAAACGATGTCAGGGAAGGGCCAGCCTGTAAAGAGGGAGAGAACAAACCTAGGTGACTTCCGGGAAGATTGTTCACCGCATAGTACTCCAATGAGGAACTGGGAGAGGGGCTTGCATGCTAGGGTAACTTGCTTTGTGTAAGGACTGTGGGTGTGCCTGCCCATCAGACATCTGATCTTGCAAAACCACAAAGCTTCACTTTCCGCTATACCTCCTGTCTCCAAGTCCATTCTTGAGTTTGGGCTGGTGAGCATGTTTCTCACAGAAAACAATTTAGTTCACATGTCACATGTGACATGTGAATCGCCATGGACAGAGGAGTCTGGCGGGCTACAGTCCATGAGGCTGCAAAGAGTCGGACTTAGCAACTAAACAACAGTGTATCTTATAGGAATATAAATCACAGGGAGTTCCCTGGCAGTCCGGTGGTTAAGACTGTCACATGAAACAAAGCAGGTGCAGCAGTAAAACCTGAGTCATGAAAACCCCAATCAGTTACCTTTAGCATGCCTCTTTTCTTTCCCCTGGTTTCTTCTATGCTTGAGTCTTGAGCAGGTACCCACTTGAGAGGGTGCTGGCAATAAATAGGCCACGGAGGAAGTGTCAGCAAATCCGGCCATGACTATGTAGACAGTCCGCCGTAACTGTTCAGCCAGGTACCCATAGATAAATCCGACTATTGCAGAAAAAAAGAAAATTCCCTGAAACATCTGTTCGGCCAGCTTCTGGCCCTTGTAATCCACTGGCAGAGGCAGCAAGCATAGTTGCTCCCACAAGTCTGGTTCTGAAAGCGGGTGGCAGAGTGAGGGCAGCCGAGACTCAGGGACAGTCGGGTCCGAGGTCAGCTTCTGAGCACAACTCTGTGGGCCTGCAGAGCAGGGGGTTGCAATGGCCACTCACCTAGATTTCTAATTAGTATTTGACACATGCCTGCCCATCCATCTGTCTTGCTATATTTATCTTGCACCATGTGAGGATCTTAGTTCCCTGACCAGGGGTGAACTAGTGCCCCCTGCAGTGAAATTGTGGAGTCTTAACCACTGGACTAACAGGGATGTCCCCATCTAGCTATCTTAATTTGTTTGATGCATTTCTTAATAAGTTACAGATACCAGTACAGTTCACCCCTGAGCACTTCAGCATGATTGTTGTTGTTATAACTATTGATCTAAGAGTTTAAAATTTGTTTACAACGGGGTTTTTTTTTGGACCACTCCGCACAGCTTGTGGGATCTTAGTGCCCAGATCAGGGACTGAACCCACTCCATAGGCAGTAAGAAGACAAAATCCTAACCACTGGACCACCAGGGAATTCACGTTTACTTTTTTTTTTTTTAAGCAAAATTTACCTACAGTGAAATAGACAAGATTTCAAGTGTCCCATTCTGTGAGTTTTAATGAATCCCTATACCTGTGTGCAACACCCTATCAAGATATAAAACATAACATCAGCCCCAAAAGTTCCTTCATCTCCTGTCCTATTTAGTCCTCACCTTTACCCACCCAGTATCCACTGCTCTGATCTTTTTTCTTTTCTTTTTTTTTTTTGAGATACTATCCATTCTAGAACTTTATTTAATGGAATCAGATAGTGTGTACTCTTTTATGTAAGGCATCTTTTGTTCAGCATAATATGTTTGAGATTCACGCATGTTGTTCTGTGTATCAGTGGTTTCTTTTTATCACCAATATTTTACTACCAATTCTTTCGGTATTCTTTTACCAGCAGTATCTCTCATGGGCTTTCCTGGTGGCTCAGTGGTAAAGAATCAGCCTGCCAAGCAGGAGACTTGAGTTTGATCCCTGGGTCAGGAAGATCCCCTGGAGAAGGAAATGGCAACCCATTCCAGTATTCTTGCCTGGAGAATCCCCCTGGACAGAGGAGTCTGGTGGGCTACAGTCCATGAGGCTGCAAATAGTCGGACTTAGCAACTAAACAACAACAGTATATCTTATATGAATATAAATCACAGGGAGTTCCCTGGCAGTCCAGTGGTTAAGACTCCATGCTTGCAATGCAAAGGGCTTGGGTTAGATCCTTGGTCCAGGAATTAAGATCCCACATGCAGCTCACTTGGCCAAGGCGGGGGAAAAAAAAATATATATATATATATGTACATGTGCATGCTAAGTCGCTTCCATCATGTCTGACTCTTGGTGACCCTATGGACTGTATAGCCTGCCAGGCTCCTCCGTCCATGGGATTCTCCAGGCAAGAATACTGGAGTGGGTTGCCCTGCTGACCCAGGGATGAGTTATAGCTCATGCATTGTAGGCAGATTCTTTACCGCTAAGCCAACATGGAAGCATATGTGTGTATCTATATATATATAGCGGCTTTATTCAAAATAGCACCAAACTGAAAACAATGACCTTGAAACCCTGATATATATACATGTCCTGGAGACTATGATCTTGGGCAAATTGCTTAACCTCTTTTTTTGGTAGTTGCCGGCAAAGTCTTCTTTAGAATGGTCTTCTGGTGTGACCTTGCCTGCGATTGGACAATACATATAACCTGACACTTGATATTCCAGGCCATCGCACAGTATTGCTGGCAGCCAGAGGTTCAGTATTTGCATTGTTAACCTGTTTCATCTATAAAATAACAATCTGGAATTGCTTGATACTTCTTTCACCCATTCTCCCAGCAAGTCCTTACTGAATAAATACCAGTGGTAGGTCTACACTAGATGTTATAGTCATGTTACATTTTTTATGAATTTTTATTTCATGAACAATGTAATAATATTTTTATTAAAAATCAGAGTATTATGTTATGTTTGGCCTTACAAGAAACCATCAAACCTTTTTCTACAGTGATGTACCGTTTTATAGTCCATCCAACAATGCACGAGCATTCTGGTATTTTTGTATCCTTGTCAACATTTGGTGTTGACAACCTTTTACATTTTAGTCTTTCAAATGGATGTGATGCATTCTTTTAAATAGCCGTCTGATATTCTGTGGTACGAGTGTTTACAGCTTATTCAGCTATCTCCCCGTGGATGGACATTTGTTTTCAATTCTTGGCCAATATGAAGGACTTTACAATAGGCCTCCTTGCACATATGTTCTTATATGTTGGTATGTTTCTTTTGCATGGATACATTCCCATGAGTTAAAGGATACCTCCATATCAAATGTTAGGAGATGTTGCTGGATTGTTTTCCAAATGGTTGTAATAGTTCTACTTTCTACCAGCAATGTATGAGAGTTTTCTTTCCCACATAGTAAGACATGTTGTGACTGTCTTCTTTTTTGTCAGTCTCATGGAAACAAAATGATACTTCATTTTTACTTTCATTTGCGTTTGTCTATTTTTGGAGTATTTTTTCTTACCCCTGAGTCATCAGTTTGCTCTTTAAGTTGAATATTCTGTTTTTCTATTGAATTGTTCATCTTTTTTTCCCTTGAAATCCAAATGACTAGATTTATAATGCAAGAATTGGTGCTTTTTTTCAACAAGTATGTACTAAGTTTGTGATTTCTAAAAAAAATTATTATTTTTTTTTTTAATTTTTATGGTTGTCACCTTAGACCAAGTGAACTTGGGTAGTGGTAATAGACATGAAGAATAATTTGAAAGCTATTAATACTTAGGTGGTAATACCTTTCTCCTGGAGGAGAGCATGGCAACCCACTTGCCTGGAGGATCCCTTGGAGAGAGGAGCCTGGCAGGCTACAGTCCATGGGGTTACAAAGAGTCAGACACATCTAATGTGACTTAGCACACAGGCATAGCACCTATCATAGAAGCTGCAAAACTTGCAGAGTTCCTCCGGCTCATGTGTCCATGCAGAAGCTTCCAAAGATGGAAGATTTCACCTTAAAATTGTACTTTGGGCTTCTCTTAAAAGCCAGATCTGGCCATCTTGGGCCTGGTAATCTCTTTCTAGAAATGAGTAGCATTTCTTCCTTTTAGACAGGATTTGTGCTCCTGGGTTTGCTCAGTCCCCTCAGGGCCCTATTTTCTCTCTACCACTAAGCTGAGAGCTCCAGGGTGTTTCAGGGCACCTGAGCTTTTGTTTGTTTAGACTTGTTTAGTCCCTAGTCGCATCTGACTCTTCTGTGACCCCATGGACTGTGACCCACCAGACTCCTCTGTCCACAGGATTTTCCAGGCAAGAATACTGGAGTGGGTTGCCATTTCATTCAGGGGATCTTTCCAATCCGGGGATCAAACCCATGTTTCCTGCATTGCAGCTGCTTTCTTTACCACCAGGGAAGCCCCTGGTTAGAGTAATAGAATATTCACTCAAGAAGGACGTGTGTAATCCTTCTACTAATGACTCAGGTCCTATGCTAGGACCGGAGATGGCTGCAGGTATCAAAGATACGTGTGGAGTCTGGCATCTGTTGCCATTTGAGTGTGTGCCGATTCATGACTTAATGACTCACTGACCACGGGGCCCTGGTGAAAGTTACCAGGGTTGATTTCAATCCCTTTGCCTCAGCCCCTGAGCAGCAGTTGAGCCTGATACCTGATTGTGAGACTTCCTGCTGATTCTCTTCCCTCTCCAGGAGCTTCCTGCTCTGTTTTCTATTCCTCCCTGGGTTGTGCTGGCCTCAGTGGTCCTCAGACGACTCACTCCCTGGGAAGATCCTGAACACTTCCATAGTTGTAAATACTATTGACATCTCCCTATTATTAGGGTCTGCTTTGACTTTGGCCTGAGTTCTCAGCTTTTGATTCATGGAGCTAGCTGCCTGTGGACCATGGGATCTCAGATTGACCATGTCCTCCAGATCTATATGTCCCTCCAGCCTCCTCCTCCTCCTGTGTCTCCCTCCTATCTCAGGAATAGTCCCTGAAGCCAAGACACTGCTTTCGGTATTGTCCTTGACTCCTCTCTCTTCCCAGCCTACATTTGCTCTCCTGTCTGAAACCAAAATCTGCTAATTGTTTATTCTGAATATCAGATCTGTCTCCTCTTCCATCCTGACCACTGCCTTGTTCGGACCCTTGTCAACTTTGAATTGGACGGTTGCAGTGGCCTTCGTCTAACTGGTCTCCCTGCCTACAGTCTTGCCTCCAGCAAATCCATCCTCCATTCCTGATGCCTGGGTGATCTGAAATGCAAATATGATCTTGCCACTCCCCTGCTTAAAACCCACCAACGTGGGGTGGTTGTGTAACCACAGTGTAGCCTCTGGTGCAGGCTGGAAGTAAGTTACTACTCTTAACTACTACTGCTGCTACTAGTACTACTATTACTACTAATAGGATACTAATAATAGTAGCTAACATTTCTTGAGCGTTTTCTATTGTGTTTTCACATGATTTACTATCTTTGTAAGACAAATCGGAGCCAATTCAAAGTTCTCTGAATGGTATCACTCACTTGCATGGGGGTAGGGAGAGGGGCAGAGTTACAGGCAGGGGGCACCAGGGAAATGTCCATAACCATAAATGATCTTATTTTATGCTGGTGAGTGACCATGCTGGTTGAGCCTTAATAGTTCAACAGGGATGGCCATGGTTCCTAGGAACTAGGATTTGCTTTCATTCCCCTCAGAGCACGGAGGGAGGGTGGTCAGCTGTCCAGAGCATGAATGTGTCTATGACGTGTCACATGTGGGGATGTCCTCTGGCCCTTAAGTGCCTGTAAAGGAGGAGAGCTGCTGGCCTTCAGGGTCAGGTGCAGGCTTCATGGCTTGGCATGCAAAACTATGCAAGACCTGGTCCCTGCCCACCTCTGCTGCCTCCTGCCAATCCCTCCTTGCACTCTTCACTCTAGTACAACCAGACTGGATGTGATACTAATCATAGTGCACCTTACTGAGATCTTATGTGCCAAGCACTGGGCTAAGTGGACACCACAGTGTCTGTCTCTCCTGTGATCCACACAACCACCCCGGGAGATAAGTCTGCTGTTATCCCCATTTTATGGAGGAGCAAAGTGAGGCTCTGCGAGGTACAGTGACCCAAGGTGACCCAGCTAGTGTCAGAGTGGGTGGTCCCCCCAGCTTACCCCACTCGCGCCCCCACACCTCGGCTCACACGCTGTGCTCCATTCTGTACTTGAATGACACCCATTCATCCTTCAGGACTCAGTTCTGACGCTGTTTCCTTGGGAAGCCGCCAAGTCTGAGCTCCTCCCCTCTGAGCTCCAGGCCAGAGGCTGGAATTAATGTGTTCCCTCCATGCTCCTCAAGGCCTCTTTGAACCCCCAGCATCTAGCACAGTGTCTGGCACATAACAGGTCTCTGTAAGTGTTTGTCGAGTTGACTAAACTGAATTCCAGGCGCTGAACCTTGGGGTTATTGTCCTTCTGACCAGTTTTCCCTGTCTTCACCTTCTCTAGGCCCAAACAAGCTATTTGATCTCTGGAGAAGGATCCTTTCCCTTCCTGCTTGGGTTCTACCTGCACCCTCTGACTTCGGGGGGACACTGCTGTCTCATCAGCCACCTTGCCCACACACCCCGGACACCTGCACTCTCTGCCCCTCTCACTCCTCACCAGCGGGCTGGACCTGGGATGCACCCCCCCACCACCACCCTACCAATCAGCTTCTTCGGCTTCCCTCTCTGCCTTAACTCTTTCTGCTTCAGTGTTTATATCTTTTCGGTCCCAAATTGCCCCCACCCTGCCCCAGATCTTCATTTCTTACTCTCTCTTCCCTTAGTCCTCCATCTCAACAGCCCACCATTGGACTTTTCTCCGCAGAAGTGCAACGTCCACCACCTGCTACTTGTTTAAAACAATCATATTTAGTCTTGGGGAGGGTCCCCTTGCCTTCCCTGAAAACATTAAAAAGTCCTGCTGTCCCGGCCTGTCCCAGCCCCATCCTGTCCTGCACAGAGTGGCTCTCAGATGCCCTCCCCAGCTTGCCGCCCCCTGGCCCTCACTCCACAGTCTCCTCTGCTCCCGGCAGCTTTGGGACCCCTGCCCCTGGCTTCTCCTCCATGCTGTATGGAATGAAGATTGCCAATCTGGCCTACGTCACCAAGACCCGAGTCAGGTTCTTCGGGCTCGACCGCTGGGCCGACGTGTGGTTCCCAGAAAAGAGGAGAATGAAGCCGGGGTTGGAAATGAGCAAACACCACAGGTCACTGCTAGCCACTATCTTTCATGACAGGTGTGCTTGTGTGTGATGGGGTGTGCAAGAGGGGCCTGGGTGTGTGGGAAACCGTGTGACTGGGGCTTGCCTCGGCTTGGTGGGGGGCAGAGTGTGGGCTCCCTCCTGCAAGGATTGAGGGGAGGGCAGGGAAGGAGCTAATTGGCCTGAGTTGGGGAGTGGGTTTCCTGAGCATGGCTGGCACTTGGCCATCCTCCCCATTCTGTGATTTTCCCGAGGGCAACTCCCAGTCCTGTCTGCTCCTGCCCCAGCCCTGCCTGCCCTTGACTCCCGCTCTCCCCAGGGCTGAGTATATGCATGGGAAACATGGGGTGAATGTGGAAGTCCAGGGGCCCCACGAAGCCCGAGATGGACAGCTCCTTATCCGCCTGGATTTGAACCGCAAGGAGGTGCTGACCCTCAGGCTTCGGAATGGAGGAACCCAGCCTGTCACCCTCACCCACCTCTTCCCATTCTGCCGGACCCCCCAGTTTTCCTTCTGCAATGGAGACCAGGAGCTGCCCTGCCTCCTGGGCCCGGGTGAGTGGGCTCTCAAAGAGCCTCTGGTGTGAACGGAGGCCTGCCCTAGGAGGGTCTGTTGCTTCAGGAATGTGCTGTTGCAGGCTGGTGGGGCTTGCCTTGGGGTAGGGGCCATCTGGGGGATGTCAGGGTTGGCATGCTCCTGGGCAGATCCCTCCCCAACCCAGCTCACTCAGCTGTCTTCTCCTAGGTGAATGCTATGAGCTCCATGTTCACTGTAAGACCAGCTTTGTGGGCTACTTCCCAGCCACAGTGCTCTGGGAGCTGCTGGGCCCTGGGGAGCCGGGCTCAGAAGGAGCTGGCACTTTCTACATTGCCCGCTTCTTAGCTGCCGTGGCCCACAGTCCCCTAGCAGCACAGCTGAAACCCACGACTCCCTTCAAGCGGCGCCAGGTTGCTAGAAACCCTGTGGTGACCAGCCGAATAGAGGAAGGAGAAAGACCCGACCGGTAAGTCCTCCGTCCAACCCAGTCCAGGCTGGGGGAGGTCCCTCCCCGCATCACTGTGTGGGCATTTGGGAAGAACACAGAGCCCCCTTTCCTAACAGGGAGTTCTTAACTCCTCCAGACCTCAGAGACCTTTTCTGTCTAAGAAGGAAAGCAGATACAAGGACAGTGTGAAAAAGTTTCAAGTATTTTTGACTGTATGATGGATTGTTAGACAGCCAGGGTGGTCATGTTTCTCTCTCTCTCTCCCTCTCTCCCCTTCCCCCTCATAACAGCTTTATTGAAACAACTTGCATACTATACAATTCATTCCTTTAAAGTGTACAATTCTGTGATTTCTTTAGCATATTCACAGATAGGTCCTACCATCATCTCAATCCATTTTGAAACATTTCATCACCCCCAAAAGGAGCCCATACCCTTTAGTTATCCCCTGTTTTGCCGCCGCCCCTGCCTCCTAGCCCTCACCAACCACTCATGTACGTTCTATAGATTTCCCTCTTCTGGACATGTCATATGAATGGAATCTTATGTGTAGACATCTCTTTTTAACATGTCCAGGTGTTCACAAAATACTGAGCTATAAAAGCAAACTATGAGACCACTGTGCTCTTTCTGCTTTTAGCAGGATTTTAGCAGAATTCCCCTATACATAGGGGAATTCTCTGCGGGTCCAGTGGTTAGAATTTCGCACTTTCACTGCAGGGGGCACGTTCTATCCGTTGTAGGGAACTAAGATCCCACAAACCATGCAGCGCAGCCAAGAAGTTAATTAATTAATTGGCTAATTAACTTAAAATATATTTGTATAATACATGTTGACAAAGAAAAATGTCTGGAAGGCTACATATCAAGAAGTTAACAGTGTTTATCCCTGGATGGTGAGCATGTTGTTTATTTACCCATTTATTTATTACCTATTTTCTGACTTTTTTTTCCTCTAATGAACATGTATTGTTTATATATGTATATGTATATAGATAACTTCACAGCTTGTGGGATCCTACTTCCCCAACCAGGGATCAAAGACAGACCCCCTCTGCCATGGAAGTGTGGGGTCCTAATCACTGAACTGCCAGGGAATTCCATATATTATATATAATTTGTTTTTTAATGCTTTCAAGTATCATGCTTTCTAAAAATGAAAATGGTCCAGCCTTGGCATGAGCAGCCTCATGAGACAGTGAGTCGTGTCTTCTAGGGCAAAGGCTAGAAGACCCCTTTCAGCAATAGTATTGAAGCAGGGCTTTGTGCATCCCCCAGGGAAGGGCCTTCTCAGAGTCTCTGAAGGCGAAGGGTCTCTGTGTTTGTAATAGCTTTTTTTGTCCCGCTCCTGCAGTTCTAAGAACTATGACCTGGAGTTCAGTTTGCCACTGGGAACATACTACCCACCCCCCCGCCTCAGACAGCTGCTCCCCCTCCTTCTTCAGGGAACAAGTATTTTCACTGCCCCGAAGGAGATTGCTGAGATCAAGTAAGTACCATCCCTCTGCACCCTTCACACTGCGTTATATGTTTCTTCTCTGCTCACTTCTTGCTTCTGTCCCACGCCTCTGTCCTCAGCCTCCCATGCTCAGTTCATTCATCCCCTTACTGGCCAACACACCATGTGCCAGGCTGCATTCAAGGTGAATCACTCACGTGATGGCCCTGACATTGTAGTTGGGGAAAGTGAGCATTTCTCATCTTATCTTATGTAGTGATGAGTACTATGAAGAACTAACTAAAGTTAAAGCAGAGTAAGGGGTGGGCTGTGCTGTTTTGCAGAGGAGAGCTAGTCCTGGCCTCTTCGAGGAGGTGACATTTGAGCAGAGAATAACATTTGAATGAGGTGAGGATATGAGTCATAGGAGGATCTTTGAGAGAGGATGTTTCCGGCTCCAGGATCCACAATGCAGGTCTGAGGTTGGCGGGCAGGGACTGCCTTCTTAGAGGCCCCTGACCCCCATCTGCTTCTCTGCTCTTCTAGTCTTCCCTGATTCCTGACGTTTTCATAGTCTCAGGGCTGCAGAGGGAGAGGTGCTCCGGGACGTGGGGTTTGCCTGACCCATCCTGTTCCTGTCCCTCCCCTCCCACCTCCCCACCCATCACTGCCAGGGCCCAGCTGCAGACAGCCCTGAAGTGGAGGAACTACGAGGTGAAGCTCCGGCTGCTGCTGCACCTGGAGGAGCTGCAGATGGAGCACGACATCCGGCATTATGACCTGGAGTCGGTGCCCATGACCTGGGACCCCATAGACCGGAACCCCCGTCTGCTCACATTGGAGGTCAGGGCTTGGATCGGTAGTAGGGAGGATGGACTCAAGTTAGCCAACCTACAGTCTGTGGGCAGAACAAAAGGATAATGACGCTGTTCCTGTCCCAGGAGGCTCGGCAAGGAGCAGAGTAGGCATCTAGGCCCCCGAAAGAGGTGTCAGAGCAGGGTAATAGGGAAGACTAGGGTTTTAGCCCAGACTTTGCTATCACTTGGCTCTGTGACCTTAGGCAAGTCTTTGGCTATCTCTGGGCCTTAGTTCGCTCTCCTGAAAAGCATGGAGCTGAACTAGATGGTTCATGTTCTTTTTTGTTTATTTGTTTGGTTTTTTTGGCTGCACTGGATCTTCATTGCAGTCTGCAAGCTTTTCTTGTTGCAGGGTGCAGGCTTAGTTGCCCTGCAGCATGTGGGATCCTCGTTCCCCGCACTGGGGATCGAACCTGAGTCCCCTGCATTGGAAGGTGGATTCTTAACCACTAGACCACCAGGGAAGTCTGGAAGATAATTCTTAGAGACCTCTCCAGCTCTCAGATGTTGAGTGTGTATACATAAGTCCAGAATTGCACATGAGAATGGATTCCTGCACCCATGTGCTGAGAAAGGCACCAAGTGAGAAGAGATAGCAAGTGAGGATCATCAGGGAAAGTTTCCCGCAGGAACTGACTTTTGAACAAGATTTTTTTTTTTGAACAAGATTTTAAAGGCAGAGTAGAAACTGAACTGGCCAAGAGGGCAGCTGGACTTACTGGGAAGCTGACCCCTGGGTCTTGAAATCGTGCCCTGGAGGGTTGCCAGGATTCCTGGACTCAGCATCTCTGAGCAGCTTGGGCAAACTTGTCCCTTCCCCATCTCCCCTGACTCCTGCCCTGCCTGGTGGAAGAGGAAAGAAGCAAAGCTCCCTGAACCCCAGGGTAGAGGTGGATCGTCAGACCTTGTGTCTCAGGAGCGGGGGTCTCAGTGGGCCTTCCACTGGTCATCTCAGGCTAGAAGCTTGCTGCTGCTTTTGCTTCCTAGGTTCCTGGGGTGGCCGAGAGCCGCCCCTCAGTGCTGCGGGGTGACCACCTATTTGCCGTTTTGTCCTCTGAGACACATCACGAGGACCCTGTCACCTACAAGGGCTTTGTGCACAAGGTGGAATTGGACCGGGTCAAGCTGAGTTTTTCCACCAGGTAGGTGTTGAGGGAACCCTGAGCTATAGGAAGGTCTACAGATGGCCCAAAGGCCAAGGGAGGAGGGTGCTTCTCCCCAGAGTGAGCGGGACCCCAGGGACAGAGCAGGGGGGACCCTGAGGTGCCTCAGCAGCTTCCTCTCCTAGAGGATTGCTCGGAGGTCTGGGAAAGGGAGTGGGGTTGGGGTAGATGGACAGAGTCCTGGCCTTTTATTGCCCACCCCTCCTTACTGGAATGCTTCCCCCTCTCTTTCCCTTCCAAAGCCTCCTGAGCCGCTTTGTGGATGGGCTGACTTTCAAGGTGAACTTCACTTTCAACCGCCAGCCCCTGCGGGTGCAGCACCGTGCCCTGGAGCTGACGGGGCGCTGGCCACTTGAGCCCGTGCTCTTCCCGGTGGCCTCACGTGGAGTCCCGCTGCTGCCCTCAGATGTGAAGCTCAAGTGAGACTGGGCAGGGGCTCCGGGGCCACTTGAAGTATGGGTGTAGGGGATGCGGTCAGGGAGGCTTCTGGGACTCGACAACATCATGTTTGTGGCACTCTGCCAGGCTGTACGACCGGAGTCTGGAGTCAAACCCGGAGCAGTTTCAGGCCATGAAGCACATCGTCATGGGCACCACACGCCCCGCCCCCTACATCATCTTTGGGCCTCCAGGCACGGGCAAGACTGTCACCCTAGTGGAAGCCATCAAGCAGGTGGGGCCTGAGCCTACAGTCTGTGGCCTACACTCTGAGTCCCCCTGGAACCAAGCAGCTGTCCGCAGGTTCTGCTTCCCTCCAGCTAGCTGGCACCAAGGGCCAGTGTGGCTTTGAGCACTGTGTGCACGTTGAATATTGCACAGCTCCACGCTGCAGTTCATGTCTCTGTCTTGGTTGTTGTGTTCAGTCGCTCAGCCGTGTAGGACTCTGTGACCCCACGGACTGCAGCACGCCAAGCTTCCCTGGCCTTCACCATTTTCCAGAGCTTGCTCAAACTTGTGTCCATTCAGTCAGTGATGCCATCCAACCATCTCGTCCTCTGTCGTCCCCTTCTCCTGCCTTCTATCTTTCCCAGCATCAGGGTCTTTTCCAGTGAGTCAGCTCTTCGCCTCAGGTGGCCAAAGTGTTGGAGCTTCAGCATCAGTCATGGTAGCCTTTTATATTTACTGCAGCAGTTTTCTAGCATAAAGTCCTGTTTGGACTGCAGTGGGCTGGGGATCAGAACTTGCCTTTTTAGTCACTCCCTCCCTAGCAATGGGGGAGAGATGCCACACTGCGCCAGCCTGAGTCACAACCACACTTCTCTGCACCGCCCCCCACCCCTCAACCCCCACCCGGAGACCAGAAGCTGCTTCCCACACTGTGCTTATCCCCACCCCAGGTGGTGAAGCACTTGCCCAAAGCCCACATCCTGGCCTGCGCTCCGTCCAACTCAGGGGCCGATCTCCTCTGTCAGCGCCTCCGGGTCCACCTGCCCAGCTCCATCTACCGCCTCCTGGCGCCCAGCAGGGATATCCACCTGGTCCCTGAGGACATCAAGGTACCTGGGGAAGGCCAGCAGCCGAGGGACGGCGGGTGCTGCTCTGGGTGAACACTAGGGTTGGGAAACTAGGAGACCTGCGTTCTGAGATACTCACTGTGTGACCTTGGGTGGGCTTTAGTTTCAGTTGTATGTAAAGTGAGAGAAAGTAAATAAAATTGCCTGGGGGCCCCGGAGCCAGAGTGAGGGTGAAATTGGCTGACTCCTTTCCCTGCCCAACCCTCAGCCCTGTTGTAACTGGGATGCAAAGAAGGGGGATTTTGTATTTCCTTCCAAGAAGAAGCTGCAGGAATATCGCGTCTTAATTACCACGCTCATCACTGCCAGCAGGTGGGAAGTGTGTGTGTGTGTATCTCTTAATAGTGTGTTAAGTAAAGAGGTGGCAGGCCGGGAAAATGGGGAAGGATGGTTCCTGGGGAGTTGCGGAGAGGGCTGGCCTAGGTGAGCATTCAGGTTTGACAATCTGGGTGTGACCCCTGCCTGGCCTGACACCTCCCAGGTTGGTCTCGGCCCAGTTTCCCATCGATCACTTCACACACATCTTCATCGACGAGGCTGGCCATGCCATGGAGCCAGAGAGCCTGGTGGCCATAGCAGGTGAGGGGTTTGAGGGGGCTGCAAGTAGGCCCCACATGGCGTCAGAGAGGTCCCACTACACACCTTTCTCCCCATCACTCCCCACTTTCCAGGGCTGATGGAAGTCAAGGAAGCAGACAACCCAGGAGGGCAGCTGGTGCTGGCAGGAGACCCCCGGCAGCTGGGGCCTGTGCTGCGTTGCCCGCTGACCCAGAAGCATGGGCTGGGGTACTCACTGTTGGAGCGGCTGCTCACCTTCAACGCCCTGTACAAGAAGGGCCCAGATGGCTATAACCCCCAGTTCATAACCAAGCTACTGCGCAACTACAGGTACCCCACACCCTCCACCAGCCCAGCTGTAGCCTCTGTCCCATAGTCCTGTTGCTCAGAGACTATACAGTGCAGAAAGGCTGTAAACTGGAAGGCCTCCTCTGCAGTCCCGTCACTGCTGTTTGTAGGTGGTGTGACTTAGCAAGTGCCCTCACTCCAGAGCAGTTTGCCTATTTGTATATCAGGGGATGGTCACGGGTTCCCAGACACTGGAATATGTCTGAGACAGGTCCCAGGTGAAATTTCTAGGCAATCCAAGGAGAAATGAGTAATACAGACAGTGATTATTCAAGTTAAAAAGCTGTATGCTTCCTTTAGTCAGTGAGTTCTTGCATCTGAAATGATCAGTTGAGTTCCTAGCTGAGTCCTCTAAGAATCTTTAGTTCCTTAGATGAGTCCACTAAGAATGCAATAAATGTTAGCTGTTGTGTTAGTACTGCTTGTATTTGGGGATTTTTTTTTTTTTTAGTTCTACTAGTTTATTGCTACCAACCCATCTCCCTCCACCCTCATGCACACATGCTGTCATGTGACCCCATGGACTGTAGCCCGCCAGGCACCTCTGTCCATGGACTTTTCCAGGCAAGAATACTGGAGTGGGTTGCCATTTCCTTCTCCATATTTTTGGATTTAAACACATGATCTCATCCAGTAATGGTGATAGTCGGTGATGCGTGTCTTTGTATTATCCTTCCTTGGCAAAATTGAGACTTGAGAATGGGTCCCTGATTTCTTGGTGTTTTCTTTTAAATTTGAAGTCTGTGGACTGGATGCTTTCTGGAGCCACATTTGGTTCTGCTTTCTGTGCTTAACTCTGTGTGTGTTAGCTGCTCAGTCACGTCCGACTCTGTGCGACCCCATGGGCTATAGCCCACCAGGCTCCTCGCTCCGTGGGGTTTCCCAGGCAAGAATACTGGAGTGGGTTGCCATTTTGTGCTCCAGGGTATCTTCCGACCCAGGGATCGAAGTCAGGTCTCTTAGTACCCAGTTGCAAAAGCTGTACCTGAATGAGTCTGCTATGCAGTGGGCAGGACAGGATAGTGTGTGAGTGGGTGGAGGAGAGCCTGCCCCGGTCTGGTATTGCTCTTCCTTCCTCCTCCTCCTCCCAGGTCTCACCCCACCATCCTGGACGTTCCTAACCGGCTGTATTATGATGGGGAGCTGCAGGCCTGTGCGGATGTCGTTGACCGAGAGCGCTTCTGCCGCTGGGAGGGTCTGCCTCGACAGGTGAGGCTGAGCGGGGCTGGGGCTCAGGCTCCTCCCACCTGTACCCCAGCCTCCCTCTTACTGAGGGTCTGGGAGGCAGGAGTCTCTGAATGGAGGCCACAAGCCCTGCCCTTTGTTACCTGGGATCCCCCATTCCCTGGAAGGGTTTGGGGGTGGAAGGGAAGGGGAGTCAGGGAGGTCCAACTGAAGGTTTCCCCTAACCCTGTGTCCAGGACTTTCCCATCATCTTTCACGGTGTAATGGGCAAGGATGAGCGTGAGGGCAACAGCCCGTCCTTCTTCAACCCAGAAGAGGCTGCCACAGTGACTTCCTACCTGAAACAGCTCCTGGCCCCCTCCTCCAAGAAGGGCAAAGCCCGTCTGAGCCCCCGAAGTGTGGGCGTCATCTCCCCATACCGGAAGCAGGTCAGGCCCTCAGTTCCCATCAAGGGAACTTTCCCATACCTAGCCAGACCACTAGGCAGGGGCTCCAGCTCAGGCCTCTCTGCTGGCCCCATATCTCAGACGAGCTCAGAGGTCAGTTGTACCTCCTCTTTGCCCCCCAGCTCCCTGGCCTCCTGCCTGGCTCCCTCTTGTGCTGGGGTAATGGCAGGAGAGAAAGGCACCTGTCCCCATCTTCCAGGTGGAAAAAATCCGTTATTGCATCACCAAACTTGACAAGGAGCTTCGGGGACTAGACGACATCAAGGACTTGAAGGTGACCCTCACCACTGTTACACACTCCCTCCCTGACTTCTGTTTCCCTCGCTCCCCCACTTCCAGACGCCTCCTTGGGTCCCTGCCCTACTGCCCCTGGGACAACCCCAGTCCCTGCCCCAGCCTCGCTGCCTGAGACCAACTTGGGCTTTCCCTTGCTGGAGATCCCAAGTTATAGGTCTGGGCTGGGGCCAGGAAGCCTGTGTGTTTAGCAATTACCCCGAAGGATTCTTAGGATCAGGCTGGTTTAAAGTCTCTAAGGATAAAGTCCAGTCTCCCTAGCCAGCCAGACCTGTCCTGTGATGATGTCCCCACTCACCTCTCCCACCCTGAGTCAGTTGACAGCTAGCTCCACTCTTCCTCAGATAAGAATCACCTGAAGAGCTTTTAGTGCTGCCAGCACCAGGGTTCCACCCAACCAATTAACACGGCTATCTGGGGGCAGAGCCAGGCCAGCTGTGTTTTTATGGCTCCTCAGGTGATCAGGGTTGAAAATGGGCACTTTAGGAATTAGAGGCCTTTCCGGTGGAAATTCTGATTCAGGCTTTCTGGGTTAGGGCCTAGAGTTACTTAAACAAGTACTGAGTGATTATCTTCAGGAAAGTCTGAAAAACTCTGCCTAGTGAGTATTCTTTGGAATCCTGTCATTTTTGCTTAGAAGCCTTTCCAGTTCCCACCACTTTAACTGGATTCACTTTTCAGGTTTCAGCTAGCACAGCATAGTTCTGTCCTCTTTGCTGGCTCCCTCCACTGTAACAATTGTCCTCAGGCTCTGGTAGGTGGGGCTGGTTTCTGGGTCCCCTGCTGAGTGCCTCCGGCCCTGCCTCCCTCCCCTCCCTCCCCTCTAGGTGGGCTCAGTGGAAGAGTTTCAAGGCCAGGAACGCAGTGTCATCCTCATCTCCACCGTGCGGAGCAGCCAGAGCTTCGTGCAGCTGGATCTGGACTTTAACCTGGGTTTCCTCAAGAACCCCAAGGTTGGAGGGCTGGTGGGCTGGTGGGCACTCCTCCTTCCAGGGGGCCCTTCCCTGCTGTGACCCCCACCACCTCTTCTCACCAGAGGTTCAATGTGGCAGTGACCCGGGCCAAGGCTTTGCTCATCGTGGTGGGCAACCCGCTCCTGCTGGGCCACGACCCGGACTGGAAAGTGTGAGCATCCCACCCTCCATCCCTCTTGATGGCTACAAGCCTGTTCAGTCACTAAGTCGTGTCTGACTCTTTGAGACCCCCTCAACTGCAACACACCAGGCTTCCCTGTCCTTCACTATTTCCCAGAGTCTGCTCAAACTCATGTCCACTGAGTCAGTAATGCCACCTCCTAGCCTAGGACAGCTGTAGTTTTATGAAGCACCCTTGGGGCTCAGGTAATCTTCCCATCTGTTTTATCTTAACATCTCCATTTGCCAAGGTTAAGCAACTTGCCCCCAGGCATAGGCCGGTGTGCAGGACCCAGGCTGGGCCTCCAGCCCCTGCAGGCAGTCAGCCAGCCCTGTGCAGCTGTGTATGAATGCTCCCGTACCCCACAGATTCCTGGAGTTCTGTAAGGAAAACGGGGGGTATACTGGGTGCCCCTTCCCTGCCAAACTGGACCTGCAGCAGGGGCAGAACTTACTCCAAGATCTGAGCAAACTCAGCCCCTCTACCTCAGGTATGGCTGGGCCAGGGTGGGCCAGAAGGGAGGCAGTGCTGAGGGAGGAGGTAAGTGACTAAGACAAAGCTCACCCCCTCTCTTTCTAGGACCCAAAAGTCACGACTACCTCCCTCAGGAGCGGGAGGGTGAAGGGGGCCTGTCCCTGCAAGTGGAGCCAGAGTGGAGGAATGAGCTCTGAGGACCGCCCACCTGACCCGTCCCCTGCTGCTCACAACCGGCTGCTAACAAGTGGGGGAGGGGGGAGGAGGTACCACTGAAAAAGAAAATGTTTTTCTTTACCAAAGTCTCTTGTCTCCTCAGCCAGGCCCGGCTTTCTAAACTCTCAAGATGACCCCAGAGGGGAAGGTGGAACTATCACACCCTGCCCAAGGCCAAACCCACCCCCATCCCCCGAACACCCTTCCAGGGGAAGAAAGCCAGTGGGAGGCAACAGAAGCCACCCACAGGCTTCTAAGTTTAGCCTGTCCTCCAGACCACTCCCCTCACCCGCCTCCAAGGCCCAGAGCCAGGAATGACCTCATCCTTTTCTCCAAGACTCCACCCTGCCAGCCGGGAGTCCTGCCTTTGCAGACCTGGGGCTGGCCCCCTGGTGAGCATCTCAGAGAGATGGGACTCCAGACTCACAGCTAAGACAGGGACCTGAAGAGAAAGTCAGGAAGCCACACACACACACTTTGGAGCCTGTGACCTTTATTCACGTCCCACACCAAGAATAGCCAGAGACAAGGCTCCTGCCCAAAGCAGAAACACCAGGGGCCTGGGATTCGTTCGGTTACACCCGCCAAGTCCCCTACCCCAGATCTGTTGTGAGCAGGAAGTGTATAAAGTGCTGGTGTGATGATCCTCTGGGGAAGGCCAAAGGGATCAAGGGCCCCACCCGAGGACCAAGGCAACAGGAGGAGGGGCTGTGCTCTGAGAGGCAGGATGCACCCCTCTATTCCCAGGGTGCTGGTGGGAGGGGGCGTGCCTACGGCCACCAGTGTCAGGGCTGGGGAAACTCAATGCAGTCCTGGGCAGGGGGGAATTGGGAAAGGGAGCCTTCAGCAAGGATCCCTGATAGGGTGGGGTCACAGAGGGCAGAGGGACTTTCTGCAACCCCCTGAAGGAAGGAGGGGAGGTCTTGGGGATCTCAGAGAATGGGGCAGCCCCTCCGGCGCTTATTCTTGCGGACCTGGAGGCCGGCCCTAGTGGCCATCTCAAATACCTCCCGCACCCCCTCCTTGGTCTTGGCTGAGCACTCAAGGTAGCCAAAGGCACTGATCCGGTTCGCCATGTCCCGGCCTTCCTCAGATCGAACAGGTTCCTGGGAAGGTAGACAGACAGCGGTCAGAGGAAGCTGCTGGTTAGGTGCACCTCATCTGTATAACTAGCACAAATAATTACTCCAGCCCCCTTCCCTCAAAGCACCCAAGCCCCAGCCACCATGGGCAGCTTCTAAGCAAGAGACCCAAGACTCATGTTTACCTTCAAAATTCTATCAGCCAGCCCTATATCCCACGGTACTCCATTCTCACCTTCTTCCCATCATCCTCTACGGCTACCAGAATAATTTTTCTCACATGCTGCCCTGACCGTATCTGTCCCCAGTTTAAAATCTTGCCATAATTATCCTCAAAGTATTCTTTTCATTCTATTGTCCACATTCCTATCCTGGCAGCTCTCCCTAATTAACTCATCCTATGGCTGGAAAGCCACTTCTAGGTACACAGATTGGCCAGCTCCCTCAGTCTGGGCCTGGGCCTTTTCCCCAGCTGCTTCCAATACCCTCCCCATCCCATGTCCACGTCAGTTCACACCTCCTAGTGTGAACCCAGGAGACCCCAAGCAAAACATCTATTGTAGGAACCCAGTTCCCTGAGGGCGGCGGTTTTCTTACTCATCTTAATAGCCCCAATGCCAAACAGTGGACAACAGACAAAATGCCAAGTGACCTTAGACAAGTCACTTTGTCCACGTCACTTTCATCAAATATCACTGGTTCTCTCTCATCAAGGTGCAGATGCAAGGGGTTAAGAGGTGGACCCCACCATCACCTCTAACATGGAGTCAGTAGGAGGGAGGCTCCTTTACCAGCCTGCACGCCCTCAGAGGGTGCCTTCCTCCCCAAGGGCTCCCAGCCTGGCAGTGGCACCCACCTGCTTCATCTTTGCCAGCTCTCTCCGGGTATGCTCATCTTGCCTCAGGTCCTTCTTATTGCCCACCAGGATGATGGGCACATTGGGGCAGAAGTGCTTCACTTCCGGGGTCCACTTCTCAGGAATGTTTTCTGCACAGACATGTCCCAACAGTGGACGACAGACAAACCTGAGTTTGTGCCTCCACTTAGGCTAGAAGGCTCTCCCTGAGTCCTGTCTTCCCCACGGCCAAGTCTTAGAGGCTCTTCAGTGTGAGAGTCCCTTTCACAGCTCAAAACCCCTCCCCATCACGGTACACATGTTCCCAAGTCCTCCGAGGGCCGGAGTCACCACAGAGGCTAAAGGGGCTCCCCAGTACCCACCCCCACAGCCTCTGAAGATGATTGAGGAGCCCAGGCAAGAGCTCCCTCTGGTTGTTTCCAAGAGGTTCTCAGTCCCCTCCTTCCAACACCCTCACCCAGACTGTCGGGGCTGTCGATGGAGAAGCACATGAGAATGACGTCAGTGTCCGGGTAGGAGAGAGGCCGCAGGCGGTCGTAGTCTTCCTGCCCTGCTGTGTCCCACAGAGCCAGCTCCACCTGACACACAGGGCCAGTGCTTAGCTAGCCTGAGGGCCCCAGTTACACACACAGCCTCGCCACCCAGAGGTCCTCTCTGAAATCACCGTCCCTAGGTTCACTGAGCATCTACCTATTGCGCACCTACTGTGTGCCAGGGACAGTGCTCATCCTTGTCACACACCACAAATAAGGTGAGTCTTTTAAATCCTGAGACAAACTGATCTTTGTGCAGTTTGAGTTGCCATTGTGAGCACCACAATTTTAATTAATCTTCATAAAAACCCTTCGAAGGGGACCTTACCATTTCCCCATTTTACATTTGGGGGAACTTAAGACCAGAGGCAAAGGAACTGGACCGATTATAGAGCCAGTGTTAAAAAAAAAAAAAACAGGTTATCTGGATTTTCTAAGACTGCAACTTCACTTCCTAACTTTCACTGGTTCCAGCACGGAGAGTAAAACCAGGACATGGGTAGGTGGTAAGGACGGACATTCTAGGTCCCTAAGTGATGGCGGCGGGTGGGGTTCCAAGGTGAGAGGGGAAGGGGGCTGTTTGCCTTTACCTGCTTGCCATCCACCTCTATGTCTGCGATGTAGTTCTCAAAGACAGTAGGGACGTAGACCTCTGGGAACTGATCCTTGCTGAAGACGATGAGGAGGCAGGTCTTCCCACAGGCCCCATCCCCCACAATCACCAGCTTCTTTCGGATGGCAGCCATTGCCAGGGCTGGCAGGGAAGAGGCAGCAGGGATGTTGGGAAAAGCCAGCGAATCCAAAAACACTTCTCTGAGGCCCCCAAGACCTCCCTGGAAACCGAGGTATCCAACAAAAGGAGGGGACGGAGGGAAAAGAGCTTGCTCAGGCATGTTCTTGCCAAGAACCAATTGTTCAGGCAACTGAGCTTGAAATTCCTAATCTCAAGGTCAGGGACAGGTCTCCCCCATGGGTTGGAATACACAAGAAGAACCACCCACTTGGGAGCCAAGAAAGCATGAGTTCTAATCTAATCCACTCACCAACTGTGGGCCCCTGGACACCTTGAAGGGTGCTCAGGGACCAGGGGTGTCTCCAGAAAAGCCAGTTTTTATCTATTCTACATATCAGAGTTTCAAGTCAGACTTAAATGTTACCAGGATTTCAATACTTTCAAAAGATTAATAATTACAAAGGTCCAATCTGGAACACACTGAACACATTGTCCCTCACTCAACACAAATCATGCCTGTCCACTGAAAGAGTCTGACTGATACGGGTGGGTAAGGAAAGACTGTTTATCATACCCTAGATGCCAGGTGGTTCAGTGGTAAAGGGCTTCCCAGGTGGTTCAGTGGTAAAGAATCTGCCTGCAATGCAGGAGACTCAGGTTCAATCCCTGGGTCAGGAAGATCCTCTGGAGAAGGAAGTGGCTACCTACTCCAGAGGTAGGAGTAGACAGAGGAGCCTGGCAGGCTATAGTCCATGGGGTCGCAAAATAGTCAAATACACCTTAGCGACCAAACAACAGGTGCCAGGTTCTATGGTGGACATTTTGACAAAAATCACCTCTGTCCCCAGAAGCCTGAAAGGTAGTGAGCTTCCCGTTTTGACAAATTAGGAAAGTGAGATTCATGGAGGCTAAGAGGAATTCGGAGTCATCGCAGGGAAGGCACTCAGAGTAGGGCTGTGTGACTAGTCTGTTGCTTTTCTACGTTACCACCCCAGAAGTGGGAAGGAGCGCAGAGCAGGGGGAACCCAGACGGAGGGCAGCGGCAGCAGCCAGCCAGCCTCCCTGGCCCACCCCATCCCAGTCCCCAGGGCCCCGCGTCACACAAAGGAGCCTCAGTCCAGGCAGTGCCCACAGCCCACATTTGGGCAGGCTGCCTGCCTCCCCCCTTCCTCCTGGGCCTGGCAGCAACACTGGGTCACTCAGCCCCAGGCAGGGGACAATGACCACACTGTAGGGAGCCACACATCTACCACAGCAGAGCGACTGAGAATAATCCACTAGGGAATCACCTCCACCCACTCCCTGGGACGGCCCCTTCCTCCCCTCTGTCCAGCTCACCCTGAGGCCCTGCCCACCCCTCCCTGTGACTCAGGGCCAGGAGTCAGCTTCCCGGGGTTTCCATGTGTCCCCCGCCCCCAACGCACGCCGAAGGGCAGCTGCACAGTTCACCACACCTTGCCAGCTTCTTTCTGCCCCAGAAGCTGAGCCTCACTTCCTCCTTCCCTGGGGAGAGGAGCTGACCTCCAGCCGGCTGGAGTTCCCAGGCCCCCAGTCTAGGGGGAAGAGAGGGCGGGCTTCGGGCCTGAGATGAAATCGAGGCTGTGGGGAGGAGCGAGCGGGAGCCGGGGCCGGCGCTGGGAGGAACTCCAAAAGGGAGACCAATGAAGGCCAATTCCAGCGCCAGCCACACAGGGAGTGGTTAAGAAAGAAGGGGACAGTAACCTGATCTCTGCCCCAAACCTGGCTTTTTCTCTCAGTCCCACATCCTGTCAAACTAGGCTGAGCTCCCGCACTCCCTACACACCACCACCACCACCTCACAGCCCAGCCCTGCCTTTTAGGAAGCGAATATTACAGCCCAAGGCAAGTTCTCTTCAACAGTGGGATCCCGGGTGGCCTCCCTCTCCTCCACACACACATGCACAACACTGGGATGAGGGGAAGCGGATGTGAATCAGACGGAATTTATAGGAGTTGAGCACACGGCCACTCTCTAACACCCTCTGATACCCCAAAAGGCAAGCAAGAAGGCATTCACCCTGCCAGCTGATTTCCTCTACAAAGAAAAACCATCCTTCAGAAAAGGAGGTCTCCTGAAAATTCTACCCAAGTGACCAACTCCCTCTCATATTCCCACAAGTTCCACTGGTCCAACTGAGGGAAGACAGGCTGCGGTAGCCCCAATCTGGGACAGGCAGCATTGATGGACAGATGGAGGGCATCCACCACCAGGGTGAATACCAGTTGCCTAGCTCTGAGTTTGCCACTACGCTCTCCCACCCCAGCAGGGCAGTGTAGGTAGCACCAGATCGTGCGGGTCAGAGGCCAGAACTCCAGGGCAGGGGCCTGCTGGAATGATCTGGAGCACACCCTCCCCCAGCTCAATTAAGACTTTCCCTTCAGGCTCAGGGGAGTCCTAGACCCAGGCCAGGCCGCCAGGCCCAAGGCCAAGACAGTAACGACAACAGCTCCCTGTGAGAGGCAACCCCTGAGCAACTGCCCCACTGACTCCAAGAGGGGCAACCAAACCCCAGAGGACCTGGTATGAGTCGAACTCTTGGGGCCTTCCCTGGGATAAAACAGTTCCTCAATCATTCTCAAGCTTTCCAGATGAACCAGGGGCTGATGTATCCTGATGACCACCCCTGATGTCTAGGGAAGAAATCAGATACCTCCTCCTCGACTTGAAACCCAGAAGTGACTTGGCCTTGGGTCCCCCAGGCCAAACTCCCAGGATACTCTCTAGACAGGTTGGGGAGTGTGAAGGAAGCAACAGATAGATACACACACACACACACACACACACACACACAGAGACACACACGGCTTGGATCCTTCCCAATTTCCCGTACCTCCACTCCAGGCCGGCTCCAGAAACCATCCTGGGCGAGGTCCAGACCCCCGGAGCAGTGGCAGCCCCCGCGGTCACACCCCACCCTTATTCCTGCCACTTCACAGGCCCGGCGGGGGGGAATTCCCACCTCAAGCCGGACTAGGGCCCCAACTCACACCCCAGCCAAGGTCCACCGCGGGCCGCCAGACCTGAGAGCTAAGCATCTGCGCGGGAGCTCCCTCGCGGAGACCCAAGTTGCCCCCTCTCCTCCTCGCCCTGCCGAGCAGGTTCTGGGAAGCCGGCAGAAGGGAACGGACTTCGACTCGGACACCTAGAGGCGAGAGGCCCCGCGGGACAATTCCTGGCGCCCCTCACGGTAGCCGAGGAAGGCAGGGAGGGGCCGAGCCGTCCGGATCCCCGCGCCGCCCAGACGCCCCGTACGAGGGGAGGGAAGGGGCCCGCGCTCGGGCCAAAGCCCCTCCCCAGCCGGCGCCCCGAGCTCCAGCCAAGCGGAGAAGAAGGAAAGTGCTCTGCAGGGGACCAATGCCCAGGACCCCGCCGCCCACAGCCCCAGCCCAGGGTACCTTCCGCTCCGCCGCTTCCAGCTGCGCTGCGGGTGCGGGAGGCAGAGACTGACCCGCGGGGCCCCGCCGCCCCGCCGCCCCGCCGCCCCGCCCTCCTCCAGCGCCGCGGCGGGGAGGGGCGACTGGCCGGGAGGGGCGGGCCGGGCGGCTCTTGGCTCCGCCCGCCCCCGGCCCCCGCCCACGGCCCCAGCGGGTAGCCCAGCGCTGGCCCTCAGGGTCCGGGAGATGCCTGGACTGCGGAGAAGCGCGCGGCGGGGCTAGGCGCGGCGATCTGGACCCGGGAAGACTCTGCCTCAGCGCCACATTCCAGCTCTTACGGGCGGACCGGCGTCGGGAAAGTTCAGAGGCGCCCGGGGTGGGGTCAGGAAAGGGCCGCTGCTGCCCTCCCGTGGCTGAGCGGCCACCCGCGCCTACACCACCTGGGTGGTGTCCGGTGGGAGGCGGGACTGGGAAAGACGGCTTCGGGGACGCCGGAGGAAGGGGCTGCGGAAAACCCCCACCCACTTAGAATCGTTGCGCAGTAAGTACAGCCCACCATCATCCCCCAGCCTCGGAGACCTTTCAGAATCTTTGAGATTCAGGGGCACTTGGTTCCACCTTGCAATTCCCTTCCGTCCCCCTACCCGGAATTTCCTACTCCTACCCATCCTTCAAAGGGCATTCTTGGAAATCTTTCTGGATTCCCCAGCTAAGAATTCAGTTCGCACCCTCACTGTCTTATTTCTGTGCCTCTGGGGACACCTCCCAGGTGCTCTAGGGGCCTCCCAGGTGGCTCAAGTGATAAAGAATTCGCCTGCCAATGCGGGAGACACAGGCAGGAGAGGAGGGTTCGATCCCTGGGTCAGGAAGATCCCCTGAAGGAGGAAATGGTAACCCATTTCCATTCTTGGTATTCTTGCCTGGGGAAATCCCATGGACAGAGGAGTCTGGTGGGCTACGGTCCATGGGGTCACAAAGAGCCAGACAGGACAGAGCACAGCTCAACCATAGCACAGGGACACCTAGCCTGGTCTGACGTGTGTTGCGTATTTACCAACACGTATTTTTTTCCCTGAAAGGTACAGGAGGAAGTGAATGGAGGATGAGGAAGTCTACTTACATTTTATTAGTTTGTGCAGGGTACACTACATAGCTTTTAATAGTCATCGCAGATTTCTGGGTTAAGTATACACATCCCCTTTTACCTGTAAGGAAACTGAGGCTCAGCAAGTTCAGTGACTTGTCCAAATTTTGCCATATGTACATGGCAGAGCAAAATCTCAGAGTCAGGCCTGTCTGGCTCCAAAGCTGGTCTCTCTCCCTGCTGCCCACTGTGATCCTTCAGTCTGTCCCTTCGCACTTTCTGGCACAATGCATGGCACACAATAGGTTTTCAACAAATATTTGCTGAATGAATGAATGTTACAAGTCATACAGACTTTAAAGATCTGACAAGCAACCCACACATCTGCTGAATGAGGAAATTGAGGTCCACAGCAGTTTGGTCCCAATCCTCTTAACTGGCTCAATAGACCTAGCTATGTATTCAGTTCAGATCAGTTTCTATCTTCAAAGAATTTGCAACCTAAATTCAGAATGCAGACAAATTAAATATAGGTAATAGTTATTGAACCCTTATTACATAGACTGGGCTATGCATACATGAACTACTTTAGTCCTGTAACCACCTCGTGAGGTAGTACTGTAATGCCCATTTTTCCAAAAAGCAAGTTGAGGCTCAGAGAGATTGCAGACTTCTTCTTGGTTGGATTTGGCACCAGGAACCAAACAGCAGGACTTTCAACACCCTGCTACTTCACTGCTGCTGCTGCTGCTGCTAAGTCGCTTCAGTCGTGTCTGACTCCTGGCGGCCCACCAGGCTCCCCCGTCCCTGGGATTCTCCAGGCAAGAACACTGGAGTGGGTTGCCAGCTCCTTCTGCAACTTCACTGCTACTCTATACCAAGTCCTCATGTAGACAGTTACAGTACAAGAGGCGAGTGCTATAGTGCAGGCATGCATGGGCTGTGGAAGAACAGAAGTGTTCAAGTTGGGGTGATGCATTGATTTTAAATATGTTGGAGCTACTCTAGACCCACAGAGTTGTGGAAATCCCAAGAGGGTGGTGGTGGAGAAAGACAGGGCTAGAGAAGGAAGCAGTGGCCAGATCATGAAGGTCCTTATATGCCATGCTTAAGAGTTTGGTCTAGGTGCAGTAAGGAGCCACTGAAGTAGTCTCTCAGAGGAATCACCAACTTAGATTCACATGGTGGAAACGGCTCCCTGGCTGCTGTGTGTAATCTTTACTGGGGAAGCAGAGAAGTGGCTTGGAAATAAAATCAGCAGATGAGTTAGGAGGCTTATATACTAAAGGACTACAGTAGTGACTCTGTGTGTGTGTGTGTGTGTGTGTGTGTGTGTGTGTGTGCGCGCGCGCGCGCGTGCTCAGTCGTTCAGTCATGTCCGACTCTGCGACTCCATGGAGCATAGCCCATCAGGCTCCTCTGTCCATGGGATTTCCTAGGCAAGAATACTGGAGTGGGTTGCCATTTCCTTCCTTCTCCAGGGGCTCTTCTTGATCCAGGCATCGGACCCAGGGATGGAACCCACGTCTCTTGTGTCTCCTGTATTGGCAGGTGATTCTTTACTACTGGGCCATCTAATAGAAATATGTGGTAAAATATTTAATCATCAATATTTATGATTGATTAGCTTGATGAGGGAGAAACAGAAGCCAAAGGTGATCAGCTCCAAGAATTCTAATTTGAGTAGCTGAGCTAATGCCCCCTGAGATAGAGCCAGGAGAAGAATGTATTTGTGGGAGAAATGGATTCATTTGGAGGAATGTTGAACTGAAGTGTTTGTGGGATATCTAGGGGATTGTTTGGAAGACCACTGGGATATATAGGTCTAAGGCTCAGGAAAAGTCTGGACTGGAAATGGTGCCTTGGAAGACACCAGCTCTAGGATGAAGCCACAGAACAGGATGCAAGTGTATGCAGTGGGAAGAGCAGAGGAAAGAGCCTGGGAACATTACATTTTTAGGGCTCTTCTGGAGTTCTTTCCACCACCCCAAGGAGATTTTCCTTACCTTTCAGTTTTAAGTCAAAGTAAATAAAGACACACATCTTTACTCATCTGGTTTATTTGCCAAGAGCTATAACTTTAGATCTAACTGGCACCCCTTCTTCAGTTAAGTTGCCACTAAAGAAGGTCAGGGAAACAAGTTTGGAATTTGGGTTGGGAGAGGCGTAAGTATGAAGAGGCTGGGATGGTGGTGGGAGGTTCAGGGCTTGAGCCTCTCAGGAGTAACTGCCTGGCCCTCCCAGGGGGATGACGAAGACTGAGATGTCATCCCCGGAACCCAGCTTGTTGTTGGGGAGACGCCAACCACGGTCGCGGGGTGTGCCCCGGGCCCCCAGGACCAGAGCTTGGGCCAGAGCGGTGTACCTGCCAGAAGCACACGTGCACATTCATGTACCAACACGTCTACAGGAAGATGGGCGCACAGGCCCTCATGTGGGTCCCCCAGCATCGCTCCCCTTTGTCCCTGCCTTCCCCATCGTCATCCCCTTGCCACCATACAGCCCCTACCTGCTGGGGTCATTGGGCTCATAGGCTGACAGCACCCTGTCCACAGTGGCAGCTACCTCGCAGTCACTGGTGACATCCCACAGCCCATCTGTTCCCAGGACCAGCACGTCATCTGGGCAGTGCTCATATTGCGTCAGGTCATACACTCGCACCTGGTGGGGAAAGAGGGTGCAGAGGGAGCTTGGGGATAAAGCAACCTCGGGAGAAAGCTAGCCTGAGACCCCCCCGAGGAGGGAGGGTATGGCCTAGGAGCCTCCCGTGCAGCTCACCTCAGGGAAACAGGAGAGGAAGGGTTTGATGGGCAGGGTAGAACTGCAGACCCTGAGGTTGTGATCTCCCAAGCCCCGGGTCACCCCAATGGTGGCCATCACTCGAGCCTAAAGAAAATGAGGAGGGCGTGCTGCTCTAGCCCTCTTCCGAGTCTCTGGGACCATGGACCCTCTCCACCCCTACCCTCAGGTAGAACCTCCACCTCCCTAGACAAGTTGTGGTGGGTCCTCCTGCCCTCTCCCACCTCTACCATGGAGTTTACCTTTTTGCCCTCCCCACAGACCAGAGGAAACCTGAGATCCTCCAGCTCGATCTTTTTGTAGGCCCTGGGGAGGGGGGAGTAGAGGAGGCATCACCCAGGCATCAAAGCCCCTCTCCCCTAGGAGCCACACCCCTTAGACAAACCCCTTAAGAAGGGCCACACACCACCCCCCCCAACTCCCAGCCTAGTCCGGCCTCCAGCTTCCACCTTGCTGCTGGCCAGGGACTGGTTGTGTTGCCATGGAAACGGGCCCCAGCTCTGAGGGAAGTGTTACCAGCCAGTCATGTTCTGGTCCCGGTACAGCATCCTCTGCCCCAGCTCCTTAGGCTGAACTCTGCGGGGGAACTCGAGGTGGGTGAATTCACCACCCAGCAGCTCTGGTTTCAGGAAGCCCTGGGGTCGGGAGTCACCAGAGAGAGCAGAGGGCCAGGGGGCATTATTAGGTTTACAGCACATCCTGGTGTACAGATGATGTTCATTATAGCAGACCCTTAAGTGGAGTTCAGGTGGGAGACCTGGGTTCAATCCCTGGGTCGGGAAGATCCCCTGGAGAAGGAAATGGCAACCCACTCCACTATTCTTGCCTGGAGAATGCCATGGATGAAGGAGCCTGGTGGGCTACAGTCCATGGGGTCCCAAAGAGTCAGACATGACTGAACGACTAACACTTTTTACTTTAACTGGAGTTTACTCTGTAACATGCCCTGTTTTCACATTAACATATATTAACTCATTTAATCCTCATAACAGCCTTTAAGGTAGGAACTCCCGATGCATGGAGAAGCTAAGGGAGTTGTCGAAGATCACACAATTAGCAAAGTACTGGAACCAGGATTTGATCCTTGGCAGCCCAGCTCCTAAGCCATTGCTTTAAAGCACCAAGCCATCCTGTTGCTTAGGGGCCTTTGCTGTTTCCTTTCCCCACCTCTGACTGCACTTCCTTCCTCAGTGGGGGCCACAGTGGGAGCTTGGGGCAGCCCATGTTCCTTCCTCTTGTGTCCTCCACACCAGCCCAGCCCTGCACTCCTTAGTCTGTGAAGGGGCCTTCCCAGTAAGCTCCAGTAAGGAGCCTTCTGTCTGTGTGGTGAGGGTGGGAGAGTCCCTGGGACCTGGTGGTACAGAGAGGCACAAGATTCCACAAGGAATGGGAGCAGGGGGTTTGGTTCTTACTTACAAGCAGCTGAAGACGCTGGCGCTCAGTCTCCGGGGTGAACTCCCGGGACATTGGAATGATTTCACCATTCCGGACAATGATGGCTCTGCCGAGAGAAAGAAAAGGTTTGGACTTGGCTCTTCTCAGCCCCCTCACATGAAGAATTCCAAAAAGACAAGGCCCGCCCTCAGAGTCCCTCACCCAGACCTCATTTTTTTTTTCCCCTCATAGTTATTTCAAGCCATTCCTTATGTCTGTGATCCCTCCTGACCCCGTCTAGTCTTTGGTTTTTAACACCCGCCACTTCATTCTCTTCTATTCCTCCATCCCAGAAAGTTGACCTTCCCCCCCCACAGCCTTTTTAAAGCTCCCACCCCATACCTGCTGTCACCTGCGTTGGCCACATACACCTTGCCTAGCAAGTAGACCACAACCAGTGCACAGCAGCCCCCCTCCACTTGGTGGCCACGCCGCTCCCGGGCCATCTGCTCATCCTGCCATATGACGAAGGGTCAAAGGAGGGTGGATGAGGAAGAGACTCCACACACACAACCACCCAGCCCACCCACATCTGCAGAAATAAACTGGCCCAGGCAAGCCACACTGGTGGAGAGTAGGGAAGACATCTGTATAACACACCCTCCCTCCCCACCTCTGAACCAAGTTCTGGTCAGGTTTTCGAACCTGTTTTGGGTTCTCAGAGTCACTTCCTCAGGCCACCTGACTCCTATACATAGTTGGCCAGAGTGTCTGCCTGGCAGGCTGTTGGCCTGGGCCAACCACTTACCATGAGCTGGAAGGCATTCTCAATGGCACCCACTACCAGGCTCTCGTGAGTCACTTCCTTCTGTGAAGACCAGCAGGACTGAGGACCAACCAACTGAGAGGAATCAGAGGAACCTGGAGCCCCCGGGGTGGACGGGAGGCAGAGGGGAGGCGGTAAGGGGTCCTGGAGTATCTCTACCAGGTCTTTTAGCTGCTCCCGAATGTGGCGATGCAGAAGCCTAGAGGCCATTTCAGCAGCCCCGCCCCCTGCATGCCCGTCAAACAGACCCCAGTAGTAGAAGCAGAGTCCCTGGGGAAGGAAAAGTTGGAGGTGAGTGAGTGTGTGTGTGTTTTATGCTGGGAGAAAAGCAAGACTCTGGGCATCCATATAAACATCAGAGAGGAAGTCTGAGTTTGGTATTAAAGGCAAATTAGATTTATTCATTCATTCACCAAGGGCCTACAATGTGTCTAAAAGCAAAGTAGCAAAAGAGTCAAACTCAAAAGATAAAGATGCAAACATAAGCAATGGTAATTACTTAAATCACCAATAAATACATGAGCATCTACATTTTAAGTGGAAAACTAAATATTCATACTGACATGGTAGAATCTAACTGAGCAATGCCAGATAAAGGTTCTGTGCTATAAGGCAGAAAGCTAGTGATTTAGGAGGTATTGCGTGGCTCAGATGAAAACTAAATGCCTAGAATCCCTGGGGAGAGGTGTCTCCTGTGTCTCTGGAGGCTAGGAAAGGGGGTGGGGGGCTTACCTGGCCTCGGCTAGGCTCCCTAGGTGCCCCTGAAACACTCCTCCGGCCTTCCACATACACCACTTCACAGCAAGCCTGGTCCTCATTGTGCCGGCTCTTGCCAGCGTTGATGACCCTGTCAGGCCAGAGTGACCACATCAGGTTGGATACCAGACCAGGTCCTGGAATAACTCCCACCTTAGACACACATACCCTTTCTGGCCTGCTGGCCAAGCTGAGAAAGGTCACAGCCACCTGGGAACCAGGCCAGAGGGAGGAGGAGAAGGGAGGCAGGGCAAGTCACAAGGAGTACAGTCTGGGTGTTGGGCTCCACAGCAGCACTTTCCCACCTCAGTTCTCCCACCTCTGGCTAAGGGGACATCCTGATGGTGCCACTGGGGGAGGGCCTGGATGAAGGGGAGGAGGTTTTAATTCCTGGCTTGCCAAGATCCTACATCCACCCTGGTGCGCCTCCCCCCAAACTGTTCTAGTGCTGTGTCCACAAGACCCCACCCTACCCGCATGAGCACACCCACCTTTATCCTAAAATCATCCAGTGAAAGTTCCTGCTGCTTTGTTTTTTTGGTTTTGTTTTTTGACTGCTTGTGGGGTCTTAGTTCCCCAACCAGGGATGGAACCCGAGTACCCTGTGTTGGAAGCTTGGCGTCTTAACATGGAAGTCCCAGTTTCTGCTGCTTTGGCAATGAGTAAGTGTTCCAGCCCATATCAGGAAAGAGGAATTGAAATAAGGTAGGAGTGGAAGACCCCATGGACTGTGCTGAAGCCACACAACCCCAAACTCTTCCCAAATAGGAAGTTAGAGGAGCTGATAGTGGGGCCACAGGTCCACCAGCCACCACCCTCCGCCCCTTGGCACCTTCAGCTTCCTAAGTGCTCTGCTTTCCCAGCAGATGCATTAAAAATCCACGGGCCCAATGGGAATTCCCTGGCGGTCCAGTGGTTAGGTGCTTTCACTGCCGGTCCGGATCCCTGGTCAGGGAACTAAGATCCCTCATGGCATACAGACAGACAAACAAAATCCAGGCAGCCTTGGAGCAAGCCGGCTGCTCCCGCCACTCCGACCGCTCTGGCCCGAGGGTCCACTTCCTTGCCTGGCCAGGGCAAGTCCACCCATCAAAGGGTGTTCAAGGGGGCTCTCCCGCTTCCCCCGGGCGCCCCCCCACCTCCCGCCCCTGGGAAAGCCGGCGGCAGCCTGGTGTCGCGGGCTATTTCTGGGTGTGGAGGGGGAGGGGAACGGTAAGAGGGACAGGGAACTGGGGCGCTGGGGTCGGGAAGCCCAAGGAGTTTTTCTAGCTGCTATCTCCTATGTTACAAGGGACTCCCGGCCCTTGACACCTCCCCTCTCTTGGCCACTAAACTACGGGGCCGCGACTGAGAACTGGCCAACTCATCGTTCACGGGCCCTTCACCCTCCCGGCTCAGGGAGAGAACAAGGTTCTGAAGCGGCGCGGGTGAGGACAGTCAGCGAGCTAGAAGATCCTGAGAAAAAGCTGCACCCGACTTGAGAAAAGGCTGGGAGCTGGTGCGGCCCGAAGCCCGGAGGACAGCAAAGGTCCTGGCGAAAGGGATCCCCCTGGCACCGAGCGCGGCGAGGGGGACGCATCCCAGGGCCCGGGATGCCGAGGTGGGGAGGAGGTTGGGAGGGGATGTCCCATTCTGGTTAGGGTGCCCCCGGGGGCGCTCACTCGGCGTAGCCCGTGCTCCAAGGCAGGCGACGGCCGGTGTCCGGAGGGCTTTGCACAGCCCGGCCAGCGTGGTCGTCGGCGCGTCTCAGCCCCCCGGGGCTCAGCTGCAGAAAAGTCGGTCGGGAGAAGCTTGCTCGAGCCTCTACTGTCCTCGCTGGCGTCGCACCCCCGCTCCCAGCCCTGGCCGGAGGGCTCCTAGGAGCTTGCGGAGGGGCAGCGGGTGGCGCCGAGGTCGCGTTGGGCAGGTCTGGCGACTTGGGGCGCGAAGGCGGGGCGCCCCCAGAGCTCACCAGGTGCGCCACGGCCGAGCGCACCCGGTTTAGCATGCTGCCTCCCTGCCCCGCCCTCGGCCGTGGCCCCGCCCCAGAGCAGGCCCCGCCCCCTAGGACTCGCGAGGGGCGGTGCTCGCTCCGATCGGCTCGGTCCCTCCATTGGCTCCCCGCCCCCAGGCAGGTCCCCGGCAAAACTTCCCGGCTCCCGGACCGGCCCCGCGGGCTAGTGGCCTCTACCCCACCTCGTTCCGGCTTCTCCCGCCTCCGTTTTTTAGGGGAAGAAGGGTCTGCTGTTGTAGGGAGGGAACAGAGAGAAGGAAATCTTACTTCAGCCTTGCTCTAGATTAGACATCAGCTAGAACTTCCCCATTGTGACGGGAAGGTGGTGTCTCCTCGACCTCGATTCGTTGTGGCTAGCCTGCCCAGAGGGTGATAGAGCTGATGACTTCCATCAGCGACCGCTGGGTGTGAAGCTCTGGTGTGATAACACCTCTGGCTGGGGCTGCCAGAGTGAAAATGAGGGCGAGCGAACTGTTGCTGGGATGCTGTGGAGGTGGTAACAAGGCAGGCTGGAGCTAGTCATCCTGAATTGGGGAGCTGGGTAAGTTCCTGGATTCCTAGAGGCACTTTTCCCCGTGAAGACCACCTCTAGATCCGACAGAGCGGTTGCCACTCCACTTTTTTTTTTTTTCAGGACCCAATTTCCTCCCATATTTCCATATTTAAACCTCCCGTGACCACAGAAGAATTAGATAGTAAAGATAACAATAACTACCATTTATTGAGGACTAACTACATAATGGTCCCTCTGCAAAACGCTTTCTATACTTCAGCCCCTTTACACTGCATACTAACCCTGCAAGGTGGGTTTTTGTTATGTTCTTTTTATGGATGAGGCAGGTCTGGACGCTCCTGTTATTTTACATGACTTGTTCCAGGAGGTCAACAACCCAGTGTGAAATTTATGCCCATGTCCATTTCCCAACCACCTAAACTGATACTATCTTAAGAATCAAGCTGATTTATCTAGCTCAGAGAAGAGGGGTTAAGAAGAGGTAGGTGAAGAGCAGAAGAGTGGGGGTTCCTTCTCTCCCACCCCCTTTCTCATAACACAGAGACTGAGAGCAATCCAGGTGAACAACTTCTGTAACTGCCACCGGGGGGAGACAGAGGCCAGGCTAAGTGCCTACCTGAGAGGGGCGGGAGGTACTGACAGGCTGCTGAAAGAGCTATGGTCCCTAAGCCTGGAAATTGATTGGGCTTCCAGAGACACCTCCTTCCCCATGCACAGTTCAAATAGGGACAAGGCCCTTAAGGTCCTAAGGCAAGTTAGGGTGGTCCTCAGAGATCACTGGCACCCAGTTCATGATGGGTATTCCATCTCTGGACTCTGTCAGGTGGGTGCTTCCTGACCACGACTCTGTTCCTAGCTAGCCTGTAGCCCCAGAAGGGGTGACTTTCCTGGTAGCTTCCAAATAAAAATCTCACAATGGTCATTCAGGTTGGTAGACTTCTATAATTACACCTACACCCTGGGCAGAGAGAAAGAAAAAAGAAGTCACAAGAGAAGAAAAAGCAAAAGTCAGACCCAAACGCACACAGAGTGGCAAGGAAGACGGAGATAAAGGACTTGCTGCTGCTAAGGATATTTCCTCCTGTTTGAGAAAAACTGAAACGAGCTCACAGATAAATGGCATAAACAGCCACAGCAGGCCAAAGACAGAAGAAAAAAATACAAATCCTGGCTATTTTTATTATTCATTGTTTCTGGGACAGTTTGCTTACCACTTCTCTGTGTCACTCAGCTCTGTAATTCCTGCTCTGCACAACATCCATCATGATGTGACTGCAAGTGGGCTACAGAGCCAGGGCCCAAAGACCTAGTTTCAGCACCAGATGGTCAACAGGGATGTCAACAGTTTCCTTGAGCTTCAGAACAGCCTTCTGACCATACCCAAATCCTAAGGCTCTCCTCTCTCTGAACCTCTCACCACCTATTCCTGGCATCATCACACCTCCTCCATCCTCAGACTGCCCCAGAACCTGGTGAGAAGGTCACCACCTCTTCTCATCCCCAAGGCAGCACAGAGTGAATGGGAAGAGCAGGCATGCAGTGGGAAGAAGCAGTCTTGTAGGATGTTCTTCTCTGCTGAGAACTGTTCAGAGGCTGGTCCTGCCAGGAGTGTGCAAGGCCTCGGCTAAGGGTGGGAACTGGGCATCCCTAAGAGAAGTCCCTCTCTCCTGGGCCACATGCAGTGGCTCAGAGTCCAAAACTGGGCTTCTTCCCCTTGCCTCTCCCCTCCCCATTACTCCAACCCGAAAGCCCTCTTTAACTAGGAGGAATAGCCTTCAATTAAGAGACAAATTCACACACCAACCACCACTTCCCTCTCTCATTTGTCTAATACTTTCACATTCAGATCACCTGTAATGAATTATACACTGTACAATGGCAATTACATTGTGGTTTTTATGGTGATGAAGAAACTGGGTCTCAAGAGTTCCCAAGTTGAGGTCACCCAGAGGCCTACCAAAGCCCTCCTGCCAGTTGGACTCCTACCCTCATACCTCCCCTGGTCCTTCCTGCCCCAGAGGATACCACTCCTGAAGTAGAGATCGTTTGTTATTTCCTCCTGGATTTTTAACATTTTAACTGAAGGGATAACATATCTATCCAGAAGAACACTGTCAAACAGGATTTTGTGCAACGTGGGAATGTTCTATGTCTTTTCTGCCCAATGCAGTAGTCCCTAGCTACATGTGGCAACTGAGCACTTGAAATGTCATGAGTGTAAATGAGAAACGTAATTTTATTTAGATTTAAATAATCACATACGACTACTGGTTACCTTATTAGACAGTGCAGTTCGGAAATCTTCAAGGCCCAAAGTCTCTGAGTGTCTGAGCTGTCCTCACACTCAGCACCCCCTCCCCAAGCCCTAAGACGTCCAGAGTTTTGAGGGACCTCCCTGAATTACCCCAGCCTACACCAGGCACCGCATTGCGGGACTGGCTTCTCTTCCCCTCGTCCCTGGTCTTGCCTCGACCGCCAGGGGTCGCTGTGCCCGCCGGGCGAGCAGAGCGCTGTCTGGGAGGCGGAGGCGACAACCGCTCTGGGCTGGGGCAAGCGAGAGCGGCCCCGGGCGAGGAGGCGGCGGCGGCGGCGGCCGCGTACTTCCCCAGCCTGCGGGCGGGAGCTTCGGAGGGACCCCGGCTGAGCTCTGCAGAGCTGGCCGGGCGGGCCCGGAGCTCCCCGGTGCCCGGAGCGGGCCCCGCCTGACCGGGATGCCACTTTGACCAGAGCCCCACGGCTTCGGGGACACAGCAACTTGGTGAGGGGAACAGAGCTCCGGACTGGACAGCCCCGGAGCTGGCCGCAGTTCCCCTTTCGGGTCTCCATCCTGGGCTCAGAGGGGAAGAGAACCTCGGGCCCGCGGGTAGAACCAGCTGGCACCGCCTGGGGCAGGTAGGTCCCCGACTTGGGGGCTCAGAATTGGGAGGACTGGGTCGGCGTGGGGCGGGAGAGGTGGGGAAAGGTGGATCTTGTAGTTCACATTCTCAACCCTATGCTGGCATGCAGGGGTTTGGGGGAAACATCTGGGAAACTGAGGCAGGGGTGTGGAAGCCCGAGGACAAATCCCAGAAGCTTCTCTCTCTAGCTCTCTCTAAGGGAGGGAATAGAGTGCCAGAGAACCCACCTAATACACTCCGAGGTCTTTTGGATTTTGAGGTTCATTAAGAGAGATGAAAACGTTAGATTGGAGGATGTGGCAGCTGAGAGAGAAATGGGATGTGGCGGGGGTGGGGGGGTGGGGCGGCTGCCTTTGTAATCATCAAAACAAATATTCCCGAAGAGGGTGGGAGAAGAGATACAAACTCAGGAAAGAGGTGCTTCTAGAATCTCCTTGCTCTTGGAGCGCACCTGTCCCAGGGGGGGTTGGCACCACTTCCTCCATCTGCCCCCACAGTCCTTTCTGGGCTGTCACTCTTGGGGAGCCACAACAGGAGGCTCTTGGTCCTTCTTGAGCCCCACCATCTGACCTGCCCCAGTTCCACCTCCCTTTGGAGGCTGAGAGAGGGGAGGTCTTAAAGAGACCTTTGGAGCTGAAGCCTCTGGGGCTCAGAAACCTTGAGGGGGAATGGGGGTGAGGGTGGCAGAGCTGACCCGGCTCCTGGGCAGTCCAGGCAGCAGGTGAGAAGCAGGATGAGGAGGAGGGGGCAGCAAAGAGGATTCAGGACCTCGGGGTTGTTTTTCTCAGGAGCCTCTCCCCAGCAGCAGTCTGTCAGATTCTGCTCAGAAACACTTCTCTGGCCTTCAGCCCCTTCCCAAGACCAGAGAGGTGATAGCATTGGTTCGTAGACACCTCCTACCATCTCCCGCTTCTCTTTTCAGGCTTACCACCCTACATGTTCCCAGAGTCTGCAAGGCCCTCTGTGAATTCCCAAGGCAGAGGAGGTACTTTATCCCCTGTCCTGGCACCTTGGGGAACAGCCTCAGAATTAGGTTCTACTTCAGTGCCCAGTCCACCCGCTAGCCCTCATTCAGGCCCTTTTCCACCGCCTGGAGGGCCACAGGCTCCCTCTGTCCCTTGCAAAGCACAAGAATCTCTTCTGCCTGTCTAGGTAGAGTCTGAAGCTAGTGGATGAAGAGACAGAAGCTAAAAGATTCCAAAAAAGGTGAGTTGAAGAGGGGGAGTTGGGGCAGTGGTGGGGGGGGCATGGGTAGACATAGATCAATCACTGTTTCCAAAAGGAAGAGGGGAGCAACTGAGTCCTGGCATCTGGTTTGGCCTCTGGTGTTCCCAGCACCAAGCTGGCACCTGAGGGAGCCCAGTGATGCCCCAAGAGGCCAACAGGGCAGCAGAAAGGGTGGTTCAGGCCTCTTCTGCACTTGGTGGCTCCCAGCTGCTCTGTGCCTCTGCTTCCCTGGGACTCCCTCCATTTCTAGTCCACTGTTTAGGAAAGATTTGGGAGATGTGAACCAACAGGATGAAGGAGGAGAAGGAAAGGGGAAGAGAGCAAAAGCTGAGTGGTCTGGTGGGAACGGGGCAGGTTTCTGGGCTCAGGGCTTTTCAACCCACATGCTGCCTGGTCTCAGGCAAGTTGTTTGACTTCTCTGAGCCTCCATTCCACTTCTTCCTTTTTATATTTAATTTTTGTTTAAGTTGAATTGCTAGCAGATTCCTATGGATCAGAATCCAAAAGATTAAGGAGCAATAGGAATAAAAATGTCTTTTCTCCCTTTGCTTCTCGGCCAACCAGTTTCTCACTCTCAGACCACTGGTTTCTCTTCTTGGTGGCAAACAATGTTATTAGGGTCTTTTGGTCCATTTTCCAGAGTGAGCTAGCTTACTCATAGTTGAGCGACATATATAATCCCTCCCTTCTACACACTGAATGCACATCACCCTGCACTTTGCTTTTTTTTCCCCCTAAATGATGGGTTATTCCTCGAGACCGTTGCATGCCTCAGTACATACAGCATTTCCTCTTTCTTTTACAGCTTTCTGTGTGGGACTGCATTTGCACAGATGCCCCACCATGTATTTAGCCAGTCCTTTATTGATGGTTGTTTAGATTGTGTCCAGACTTTTTGAGTATCAGTTTGCTCATCTGTAAAATGGGTACAAATAATTCTACATTGTAGGACAGTTGTGAAGGATTCAAGAGCGTGGTTGCAGAGTGTGTGGGTCAGGTGCTCAATACATGGGAGTTAGCATTATTATTCCTCCCATGTCACAGCCCTTCATGGGACCATGTCCATGTCATTCTTTAAGACACTTCCTAAGTGTCATCTCTTCCACAGAGCTTTCCATGCGTTTCCCAGCAGAACGTGTCCTTTCCTTCTCCCCTTTCCTACTCCGGCACTCACCACTTTCTACAGTGTGTGCTAGGCTGAGAACTGCCTGGGAACAAAGTGGGGGTCTTGCCCCCCTCTGTGCTGCCCAGAGCATGTGGCACTGGGCACTGGGGTAGCTGGGGGGGCGGCTCCTGCCTGGAGTCAAGCAGGGCATGTGCTTCTTTCTGCAGGATGCGTGAGAGGGCCACGCAGACCTGGAACACGGGCGGCTGGCTGCTGGCACTTTGCCTGGCCTGGCTGTGGACCCGCCTGGCCTCAGCTTCCTTGCAGCCTCCAACTCCGACAGGTTTGGGGGAGGTGGTGGGACCGACCCTAGGGGGCACATGGTTTTTCAGGATGCCTGGAAAGCTGGACACTAACCACCCCACCCCGTTCCACAGCAGGCAGATCTCTGAGGCAGAGTACAACCCTCAGATTCTAGGGGTTCTGGCACCTATTCTTCACCCAGGAACTCTGCCCTCTCTGCTATCCCAGTCCGAAAAGGCACCAGCAGACCCATTCTCATCTTCCCTTCCAGGCCGGAAGGTGTTCTGCAGGGAGAGGAGCCCCCGGGTCAGGGCTTAAGTCTAGCCTCCTGGCCTAATTCTGTGGTTTTCCTTCTGGGATGGCTAAAGCTGGTGTAAGCGGATCATCCTCCCCCACGCATTGTAAGCCCCGAGGCCCTTGGCCTCACCCGGAGGAGGCCAGGAGGTGGGGGTTGGTATGGACTCCATCTTTCTCCTGCCCAAGGGCTAGACTCTGCCAGGGTGATGAGTGTGGCCTCGCTGGGGAGGAAGGAAGGACAGAAGCCCTGGGACGTGGCAGGGAGATTTCATCCACTTCCTCCTCCCCTACAATTGGAAATCTCTTACCTACCCCTGCCCCGAGCTGGGAGGAGGGGCTGAGGACATGGAGTTGCGGGGAAAGGGAGGAGGGTCGCTGGCCTGGGCTGGCCACCCGATCTGGATCTGTGCTGGCCCCTTCAGTCCCCGTGAAGCAGGGCACCTGCGAGGTGATCGCCACCCACCGCTGCTGTAACCGGAACCACATTGAGGAGCGCTCCCAGACCGTTAAGTGCTCTTGCTTTTCCGGCCAGGTGGCCGGCACCACCCGGGCAAAGCCCTCCTGTGTGGATGGTGAGTGAGAGGCTGGGACCCAGCGGGGAGGGCCTGGTCAGAGAGATAAGAAGGTCTGTCCGGGCTTCGCCATCTGCTAGGGATGCAATTTCATGCCCATCTCAGGGCTTTCACCCTGGGAGTCTCAAATGAAGGGGCCACTTCTGGGGAGGAGGGGCACGGATGTGACCATCCCCGTCCCAGAAATGAGGAAAGTGCCGTCACATGCACACGCCCTCCCTCCAGACCGCACCTACTGCCTGACACAGGCGCGGGTCCATTTCCTCAGGGGGATCCTCTCAGCCTCCCGGCAGGCTCATCACTTCACACCCACTCCTCCAGACGCTGACTTCTTCACCTACGGCTCCTTCCCAGGCCTCTCACAGCCCCTCTCATCCTCAAGCCCACCTTTACCCTCCACACACATTGCTCAGCAGTGGACTCCTTCAATTCATGCCTTTCCCGCAGCCCTGCCCATGTTCATTTTTTTATGCTCACGTGGCAGCACTACAAACACACCCACTTGTGCTCTCTCCCTCTCTCTCACACACACATGCCTACTTGTGCACTCCTGGCCTGTTGCCCCCTCAGATGACTTGCACACTTGCTCACTTATCCTAAAGTGTATGTCTAAGTATCCTAAAGTGTATGCTATTAACCAGGTGGCTCAAGTCAAGAGTTGCCTTAGAGACCACTTCCCCATCACCCTGCCCTGGCTTTGGTGAGAGGGAAGGTCAGTAGGCTTGAGGTTTGTGTGGTTGTGTCCCCAGGCCTCAGCCTGAGTACTGCCTTGCAGGCAGCTCAGAGTCGGGAAAAGACAAGACAAATGTGGGGCTCAAAGCCAGGGTATGTGGGAACGCGTCCTTCATTCTGCACAGACCAGCGCCCCCCACCACCACCACCACCACTGCATGCAGAGTCTTTAGATCTGCCCTCACTGCCTCCTGCTCCCACAGCCTCCATAGTCCTGCAGAAGTGGTGGTGTCACATGGAGCCCTGCCTGCCAGGGGAGGAGTGTAAAGTGCTCCCGGACCTGTCGGGGTGGAGTTGCAGCAGTGGACACAAAGTCAGAACCACCAAGGTATCCAGGGGTGGACACTTCATCCCACCCCTACTCTTCTGCCTTCACTGGGGGTGGGACCAGGCGGCACAGAGCCCTGGGATCTAGGGTGCTGGTTTCCCACAGTGAGAGGAGCAGACCCTCTGGGCTCATTCCCAGACAGTCTCTGCTGGGTTTGTCTAGACTCTGGGGGCTGGAGTCAGGTCTTCTGGATTTGAAATCCAGTGTGTCCTTCTGGTACAGTTTCAATCCCTGGGTTGGGAAGATCCCCTGGAGGAGGGAATGGCAACCCTCTCCAGGATTCTCTTGTCTGGAGAATCCCATGGACAGAGGAGTGTGACAGGCTACAGTCCACAGGTTGCAAAGAGTTAGACATGACTGAAGTGATTTAGCATGCACGCACGCATGCGTGTCCTTCTGGGCAGATTCCATTGCTCCGTAAACCTTGATTTCCCCCTCTGCCTTGAGTGAGTTTTCCTCCCAGAAAATGTCACGTCCTTAGAACAAAGTAGAGAATTGAGGAAATAATCTAGATAATTCCAAGTGGAATCTGCAGTGGACATTCTTCCCACCCGCCCCTGCCACAGGCCCCACCCCACGCTCCCATGATTCACTCCTTACAGCTCACACCTGCCTTCCTCTGGTTGAATGGCTGTGCTGATACCACCGTAGTGGGTGGTTATTTTCATGGTTTGCTGCCCGCCCCGCAGAGCAAGGGTCATTAAAATTTTATTGAACTCTTAGCAGTTCCATGTGTGTCACAGTTAATTAGTTGTATCACTCCGTCATGGCCATTTGTATAGATGAGTAACACTGCGGGGGAGGCCAGAACCCTGCCTTCTGCCTTTCCCCTTTACCATCACACCCAGCAAGCAAACACGCAAACAAGACAACAGAGGAGAGGCGGGCTCTGGAGTTCTGAAGAGAGCAACATTTTCACAGGGCATAGAACAGGAGCCACAGCAAAGTAAGGTGTGGCCAGACCGAAAGTCAAGCTTCCTATCTTCAGGCAGGCAAGGGACACAGTCATGCTGAGTAGATTTAAGACTAGAAGAGACCCACCCCAGAGCTTCTGACGTTGGTCACTAGTTTATAAGTTTGGGTTTGTAGCCTGTAGATCCCTGTGCTTGCCATTTGTTAGCTACTCTGAAGCAAACAGGAGTGACATGTGAGTGATTTAAGTTTGCCTGGGCCACCAGGCTCTGCTTTCCCAGTCTGGACTGCTTCAGGGGAAGGGATCAGCAGCAATGACCGCTACATGACCTGCATATCCAGGGGAATCTCTAGCATGCGGGGATGGCACAGACATTCCCTTCTCTAACCTTCTTGCATCACTTGCTTTCTAGGTGACACGATAGCTCTTGGGGTCATGACCTGACAGCTTGATTGAGCCATGGATGAGAGGAGGGTGTCCAGTCATCAGCCGGCAAATATTGGGATTTGCTTACCTGACCCATACCCTATGCCCAGTACACGGTCCTCTTTCCAGGGGCATTGCAGTGAAACTTCTCAGCAGATCCAGACTTCATATCTCCAGGCCCATCTCCAGTCACATACCTGTGATGCTGGCCTCTCCTGGGAGACAGAAGACGGTCAAGATACAATCCCTACCCTTTAAGGAATGTTCAGTCAAGTTGGAGAGCAGACCAGAGGCAACCTGGACAATTTAGACTAAAGTGTGTGGTATCAGACTGTGGTTTCTGGACCATATGCTGTGAGCATGTTGGGGTTTGGGGAGGAGACTCCCACAGCTCATCGGCCACCCCCTAGCCACAGGGCACAAAGAGAGGTCATATTCACCACCCACCACTTCCCCACTTCACGTCCCTCTGAATCCCCTGCAAGTGCTGACCTGCTAAAGGAAAACTCTCCCCTGATGCTTGACCAGCTGTATCTCATTTGAATGGGACTGAATTGACTTGGGAAGGGAAAACCGAGATGAAGTCGAACAACTTTCCCAAAAAGCTTCTGCAGGGACCTTGCCTGCTTTGGGCATGCTGGGTATGGGCTGGACAGGACTGTAAATCCACCCCCACCCAGGTACCGCAAGTTTTTGTTTGTTTGCTCATTCTAACAGATGACAAAACTGAGTCTCACAGAGATTAAATGACTGGCCCAAGGTCTTAGTGCTTGGGCTCCTAAATCTCTAAGACTGCTAACCTTTCGCTTAGCCTGGATATTAGGATTGCAGCCTGGGTCTTCCATGCTATTTTTAGCTCAAGAACAGGAATCTGCAAAAAACTGGCAGGACAGCAAAATGATTCTGAGCAAGAACTTTTACAAAGGTGACTCCTCTCTGAAATAATCCAGAACATCTACCCACCAGGATGTGGGGCCCCTGGATCTCCTCTCTGCCCTCAGCCCCAAAACTTCCAAACAGACCCCTCACAGTCCAGTTACAGGTGGGCACTCTGAGCTGGCGGCCTCATTGTTCTCTCGAACCTGTCTCTTCCGGAGTCCTTAGGAGTCTACACCTCTCAGAAGTTCTGGCTCCAAGAGAGGGTCTAGGTAGCATCCAGGGCAGGCTGGTCAGAGTCCTCTTCCTTCTAAGGCCCTTCTGGGCAGCAGGGGAGCTCCTGGTGGGCTGGATAGAGACTATCCAGGCCTGAGGGTCAGCCAGTGAGATTGGCACCCTAGATAGTTTGGAGATGACACACACACAGGCCTCAGAGATGCAAATCACTTGCATGTCTTATCAGTAAGAAAATCACAGACAGCCTCAGTGACTACTACTAGCATCAACTGGGATCGACTGGGATCACCAGGTCTGCGGGATGTGATGGGCCTTGAGGGGAACAGTGTCAGTAGAGAACAGCTGGGACAGTGCTAAATTCTGACTCTCAGAGAAGACAAATCATGGTTGGGGCTTAGTCTCAGCCCCTCTGTGCTTCTCTCTCTCTCTCTCCCTCCCCACGTCGGAAAATCAAGAACATTCACCCCACTCCGGGGTTTATCTTCTTGTTTTTGCCTTTTCATTGCTTTTGGAAACAGGATGAACAACCATGCTGGCTTCACGCTATACTGTTAACTGTCAGAATTCTGACAACTTTTTTTTTTTTTTTTAAGTTAATTATTTTATTTTATTTTTGGTTGTGCTGGGTCTTCGTTGCTGCATGTGGGCTTTCTCTGGTGCTTAGCCTTCTCATTGTGTGGCCTCTTTCGTTGTGAAGCACAGGCTCTAGGCTCTCAGGCTTCAGTAGTTGCAGCTCCCGGGTTCTAGAGCTCGGGCTCCATACCTGTGGTGCATAGGCTTAGTTGCCCCAAGTCATGTGGAATCTTCCCAGATCAGGGATTGAACCCGTGTTCCCTACATTGCAGGGCGGATTCTTAAACCCCTGGACCACCAGGGAAGTCCAGAATTCTGACAACTTTGAATCTCTCTGCACACAGTGGGGTCATAAGGGTGGGGTAGTCAAAGAGTAGGTCAAAGGTGGTCATTGCTTCCTTCGAGGTTTCGGAATGGGTTAAGGGATTGGCATACTTTCTGGAAAGGATAGTAAATATTCACAGGCCACAGACAGTCTCTGTGGCATATTCGTCTTTGTTGTTTGTTTCATGTTGTTTTTTAAAAAAGCCTTTTAGAATGTGAAAACCATTCTTAGTTCAAGGGCTATACAAAACCAGGCCCCAGGCAATTTTTGGAAGGTTGCCAGCCCCAATGAACCTTTGAAGGCAGGCCATCTCTGCAGCTTGCGTCTGCCTCCCGGCCTGCCTTCAGTGCAGTGGGAACCTGAGCTGGAGGGCTGGGTCGGGTTTTGTTTTTCTTCTAATGTTCCTTGAGAGATTGGTGAGTGAATTATTTAGACTACAAATGAGACAGCTTTAACTGAGTCGGAGAGGAAGAGCCTGCTCTCCTTGAAGCCAGGATGTGGGCTTCTCTACTCCCTTCCCATCCCTCGAGACTGTGTCCAGGAGAGAGGGAGGGGACTCCAGTCTCCTGCCCATCTTGCTGCATCTGCAGTCACTGGGCTGTGAGCTGGGGGATGATACTATACCTGAGCTGCCAACCGCCACCAGCCCCTGCCTCATCCAGGCTCCTTGGTCCTCCCTGACCTTCCTCATCCTTGCTTCAGAGAAGACTGCTTTCCTTTGGCACATGCTGGAGTTTGCTCATTCATTTTTTTAAACTCCTCAAAGCCTCCATTTCCTCTTGACCCATTCATATGTTTATTTGATGGGCTTTGAGGGGTATTCTTTATTTGGCCAGGAGAGCCCCATACAACAGGATCTGGTGGAGAAGGAAAAGCATGTCATCTCCCAACAGAAGCTCCCTTGGATCCTGCTTCCAACTAAGTCAATATTTGTGCACATTTTGTAGCTATCTCAATGGCAGTACAGGAATGCAAATGAATTTTCCTGAAGTACAGAGATCCTGGAGTCATTTTATGTTCCCTTTCTCCCTTAAGTGGGATGGGCTCTCAGATTTCCTGAAGTTGGCTGGTAACCCTACCCACCCAGCTTTGGAAGGAAGGTTGCCAACTGCAGAAGATCATGTGGCTAATTTCTGGGGCCTCCTGGCAGTTTCATTAAAGTCTGTGAGTGACATCCTAATTAATGGCCCCTGACAGTTGGCTGGAGTTGAAGCCACCGCTTCCTAAAATCACAATCTTAGAGCTAGGAGGGATTTTAGAGATCATTAACCAACACCCTCATTTGAAAGATGAAAAAAGGAAGGCTCAGAGAGGTAAGCTAATTTGCTCAAAATCACACAGCAAGCTGGTGGCAGATCCTGCCCAGTGATCCAGACAAGTGCTCTTTATCCTACTGCACATTGCCTCTTACCCTGGTATAGATGAGGGATCTGGAAAGAAACCAGAATGTTAGCAAGGATGAATGTGAAAGAGCCTCACTCTAAAATCGCTTGACCCTGTAAGTTCAAAAGAACAGAATGAAGAAGAATGGGAAGCACTTAGAGATGTCTACACAGAAGGAGGGGAGATGGGATAAAAGGGGGGGATTGAGATCACTCATTCAGAAGAACATCAAAACACCAAAGCACTACACAAAATAATTAAAATAAAGCTTGATTTCTGTCCTTCTTGGAGGAGACAGAATGGAGCCCTTATCAGTCTTTGGGAGACCTGTGCACCCAGTTTTGATGGCTTTAGGCTTCTTTAGAGCCTAGTACAGGGGTCTGCAAACCAAAGCCCATGGGCCACATCTTGTCCACCACCTGTCTTTGTAAATAAAGTTTTATTGGAATATAACCATGCTCATTTGCTTATTATTGTCTGTGACTACTCTTTCCTGCTATGATAGCAGAGCAAGTCATTGCAGAGAAACCATATGGCCAACAAGACTTGTTGTTCTGTGCTTGTTATGTGTAGAAGACAGACAGATCTTGAAAATGACAGTGAGTTATCGTAAACTTAACCAGGCGGGCTCTATTTTCAGTTTCTATCCCAGACATGGTTTCTTTACTGGAGCAGACATGCTCTGACACCTAATATGAGCTATTGATCTGAACATGAGTTTTCCTTCTTTGCTCACCTGCTTCTGCCAAAACTACCATCTTGAACTTCTAGAATATCTTGTTCATTCTCACAGCATTCCACCAAGCATAGTGTCTGACCAAGGAACTCATTTAAAAGTAAATGAGATATGTATGGTAAAGGGCTCATGATCATAGAACTCAGAGGTCTTATATGTCTGATCACCTTGAATTAAATAGCCTGAAAGAATGGTGGGTTTCTTTTTTCTTTTTTTTGAGACTTAGTTACAACACAACTGAGTGCCAACACTGGGGCTTAGGTAATGTCCCCAGGATGCTGTATATGCCCTGAATCAGTGACCAATATATAGTGCTGTTTCTCGCATAGCTGGGATCCATGAGTCTGAAAATTAAGGGGCTGGAATGGGAATGGCTCCTTTATTGTTACTCTTAGTGATCCCCAGGGGAATTTTTCCTCCCCAGACCCACAACTTTGGGCTCTGCCAGCTTAGAAATTAATTTGTCTGCCTAGATTAGTTATACATAAGTAGAATATGATCTATATGTGTCTTTCAGTGACTATATTAGATGAGGTATTTGCTGAAAGCAAAAGGAATATGGAGTGAATAGCAGAGAAGTTAAAAATGCCAACTTTGACTACATGACCCATTATAGAAATGAAGACTAGTAGTTATAAGTATTTCTTCCTCACATTAATATGAATATTAATGTAAATATTAACCAATTATTTTCTTCAATTTTCCCACTCATGAAAGTGATCGGGACTATTTACTACTTGAAGGTAAACAGGAAAATATACAGAAACTGCCTGAAGTTTCATCCAGACCCACAAAAAACTGAGTCCATGTGTTGAGGTTAAAGGTGAAGGTATGATAAAGAATAAAAGTGCTTTCTGCTTGGGTCCTACCATGTCATTTTAATTCAATAAACTGGTTTCACATACCTTGAATCATCTCATCTCCATAAATCCCTGTAAGGTAAACGTTCTCAACAACTGTCTGTAGATGCAGATGCTCAGAGAGGAAAAAAATGTCTAAGGACCTTCAATAGCTGTCTCACTAGCCAGGTCGTCAGAACCAGGAAAAGCACATGTAAGTGAGAATTGAGGAGCAGACATTTTTAATATGAATTGTCTCATTTAAGGCTCACAATAATTCCATGCTGCTGCTGTTGCTGCTGCTAAGTCACTTCAGTCGTGTCCGACTCTATGCAACCCCACAGACGGCAGCCCACCAGGCTCCCCCGTCCCTGGGATTCTCCAGGCAAGAACACTGGAGTGGGCTGCCATTTCCTTCTCCAATGTGTGAAAGTGAAAAGTGTAAGTGAAGTCGCTCAATCGTGTCCGACTCGTAGCGACCCCGTGGACCGCAGCCTACCAGGCTCCTCCAATCCATGGGAGTTTCCAGGCAAGAGTACTGGAGTGGGGTGCCATTGCCTTCTCCGATAATTCCATGAGGTAGTTATTATTATTCTGATTTTACAGACAAAGAATCTTAAAATTCAGAGAGGTTAAGTAAATTGCTAAAAATTGCACAGCAAAAAAATCGGAAGTTTGAACCCAAGTCCACTTAGTTCTAAAGCTCATATCCTTTCACTACACATGAAGTGTTTTCTTATCATCTCCTCAGGGACTGAGCTGCTCAGAGTCCAAATACTTTACAATTAATACTTAGGGAAGATGAAAAGGGCCAGGGGACGGACTGGATAGTAAGTGCCACCATAGAGGTGTGTCCTCTGTGCTACAGGAGGAACTATCTAGAAAAGAAACTGGGTCCAGCACAGGGAAGGCATCCTGAGGACCGAGTCTTTAGAGTTGCGTGGGAATCAGCCATGTAAAAGTTGTGTGTGTGTGTGTTGGAAGGAAAAGAGAAGTAAAGGCTGAAGAAAAGTATTTGCAAAGGAGGAAAGCTTGAGACAAGTTTGGGTAAATAGTTAGCTGTAGCTGGAATATAGCGGGTAAGTAGAGATGGTGAGAAATGCAGCTGAAGGTCGGCCAAGGGTAAGCTCAGAAAGCTGGACACAGTGTGGTTTGGGTTCTATTTCAAGACAATGGAGGAGTTTACTAGGGCCCAGGGACAAGGGAAGAGGCAGATTGCCACTTTAGAGACAGATGTAAAATCAGATGACAGTGTGAATATGCAGACAGGAAAACCAGTTACCAGTTTTGGCAATAATCCAGGTAAGAAATAATAACGCTTTAAATCAAAAGCACTGTTTGCCTCTGGGTGCAGAGAAGGGGGAAGAGGGTGGAAAACAAGTATATTTTCAAACTCTGAAATCTTTCTCCATTCCCTAATGGATGCTTGCTTTTTTCTTTCCTGCTACTGTCATAGAGGTCTCAGCACCAGCACTGACCCCATGCACAAGGCAGTGACTGCCAATATGCTGCTTGAAAGATACTAAAAGCCCAGCATACCAACATGCTGCCCTCTCCAGGTCTGCAGCCTCTTCACTGGAGTCTCTTTTTTGGGCTATATCCATACAAAAGCAAACATTTACAGAGCACTAACTGGTGCTTTTGGTTAGTGACATTTTAAGGAGTCACCATTTGAAACTTAATTTCAAGGAAAGGTTGGAAGAAGAGTTTAGAGATGGACTGTGGCAATTCCAGGGGACCAGATGCCTAGGAATTTTAGGGAAAAAGAGGAGGCCACACTGCCCAGGGTGGATGGGCTGCTGGGTTGGGACAGGGAGTCCCTGACAGAAGTAATTCCCACCCTTCAGCTCCCAGGAGGTTAGGGCATTGGTCTTCCCTTTCGTTCTGGCACAGGTCAAGTTTCTCTTTAACTTCTCTTTATGGACATGGACTCCCAGACCCAGCTTAGGTTGGTCTGTACCAACCAGAGCCTAGGCCCAGCCAAGAAGGAACATCTCTCATGCCTTTTTGGAGAAGGGTTGAGAGGTGGATGCTAAAAAGCTGTTCATAGCAGGCTAAGACTAGCAAGTGCCTTTGAGGCATCCCTGGGCCCCTCAGAGCTCCACAAGACGACAGACCAAGTTGCAGGAGCAGCGTGCATGCCTAGGTGCTCAGTCACTTAAGTCATGTCCAACTCTGTGGGACCCTATGGACTGTAGCCCACCAGGCTCCTGTGTCCTTGGGATTCTCCAGGGAAGAATACTGGAGTGGGTTGCCTGGTGCTCCTCCAGGGGATTTTCCACACTCAAAGATCTAACTTGCATCTCTTACCTCTCCTGCATTGGCAGGAGGGTTCTTTACCACTGACTCCAACTGGGAAGCCAGCAGGAGCAGCAGGGCAGTAGCAGCCAACTCCCACCCTGCCCTAAGGACTAGCCAAAGACTAAGTCAGGAGGCACTGATGACCGAGAGGATGGGATGCTGAATTTTCCTCCTTGAGTGTGTTACCCAGGACAGCTCTCTAGGCTGGAGGGTGGAGATTCTCACCATCGCTCTGAACAGGAAGGTCGATTTTACCCTACTGTTCACACAAGCACCCCCAGGGTAGCCAGCCACCAGTAAATGAGACGCGCAAATGCTGTTTGCTCTTAGTCACTGATTTTTAAAAAATTAAGCTGCTTGCTAGTAAGCCGATTGAACATCAACAATCTTTCCAGGAAAATCTTTTAATTAAGTTTACACAGAAACAATTGGTTGCAATTGTAGACAACAGTCAATTAGAAGATGTAAAAGAGGGACGGGGCGAGAGGTAATGGGGGGAGGAGTCCTAGGTCGTGTGTGTGTGTGTGTGTGTGTGTGTGTGTGTGTGTGTGTGTTGTGTCGGGGAGACTGAGGGTTGTGTGCAAGATTTGGGGAGGGAGGTGTGTCTCTGCGGGCACTGGTGGTGGAATGAGAAGACGTGCCGGTTCCCCTGCTAGAGACCCTGAACCTGCAGGAGGCGGTGGGCAGGCAGCGACTCTGAGAGGGCGAGCCCCTGCATCCCTGCGAGTCGCCTCAGAGGGCGAGCTGTGGAGCGCGGAGGGCCCAGAAGACTGGCCCAGAAGATTCCCAGCAGCGGGTCAGGTCCCGAGTGAGGGCTTTGCCTCCGGGAAGGGGGCCCGCGGAGAGGCGACCTCCCCACAGAAGGCGGAGGGCTGAGCCAGTGCGGATTAGCGGGACTCAACCGGTCAGAGCGCGGGGCTCTGCTCTCTCAGGTATCCTCTCGAGGCGGAGGCTTCTCCTTCCTACAACCCGCTCGGGGAGCCGCACTCGGCTCCTGCAGGTCCCCCTCGCCCCCACCCTTACCCGCCACCCCCCAAACCCCCGGGCGCCGGGTAGCCCGCGGTGGACAGCGTCCTGCTCGCGTCCCGCCGAGTCAGGTCAACCCAGGTGTCGGGACGCCACGGTGCAACCCTGAGGCCTCGGGGACGCTCGGAGTCCTCTGCGTCCCGCCCACGTCCGCGCCGTCAGGGGACGGGTACCGGAGACGCCTGCGTTCCGGCTGAGCCGTGTGCATCTCGGGGTGGACGCGCAACCGCTCCGCGGGCACCACTAGCTCCACGTCCGCCGAGGATGCGACGGTGCAAGCCTTCTCCCACCCCTTCTCCCGGCCCAGGAGTACCCCAGAGCTGCCAAGGGTGTAACCCGTGGATTCCTCCCGATGGCGGGCTGAGGCACTCGCGGGAACTCTCCTGGCAGGAAGGACCAGGGCCTGGGGTGTGCCAGTGGAGAGGTAAACAGATGCTGTCTGTTCAAATTGAAGCCCAGTTAAATGCTGTGCCTCCTTACTTTTAAACGTCTTTACTGAGGTAGAGTTTATGTATAATAAAAGCATCCGTTTTAGGTGGAGTTTTTGATGCGGTTCAACACATTTGTAACCCTCTACCGTGATCAAGATACAGAGCACTTCCATCTCCTCAGAAGTGCCTTTGTCCCCTGTCCCCAGGCTACCCTCCCCGCCACGTCTCTTCCCACCCCCACCCCCTCACCCCCACCTCGCTCACCCCGTCCTCACCCTCCCCCACCCTCCTCACCCCCACACCCCACCCCCACCGTGCTCACCCCGTCCTCACCCTCCCCCCACCCTCCCCACCCCCACACCTGGGCTCCAGGCAACCATTGGACTACTTTCTGTCACCACATATTATATTTTCGTACTTTCTAGAATTTCATATCCATGGACTCATACAGTGTGAACTGTTTTGTGTATGACTTCTTATACTTTAGCATAATGTTGTTGAGAACCCATACTGTTGGAAGGATCGGTTGTTTACTCCTTTTTATTGCCGAGTAATGTTGCGTTATCTGGTTACACTGCAATTTGTTTATCCTTTCTCTTGCCCGTGGACATTGGACTTTTCCCCAGTTTTTGGTTATTTTGAATTAGGCTGTTACGAACATTTGAACAAGTCTGTGTGGATGTATAATTTCACTTTTCTAGGTAAATATCTAGAAATGGAATTCCTGGGTTATATGAAAAGTGAATTTTTAACTTCATAAGAAAGTGTCGAACTATTTTTCCAAAGTGGTTGAATCGTTTTACACTATAACCAATAGTATATCAAAGTTCCAGTCATCTCCAGAAATTCACCAACGTTTGGTATTGTTAGTCTTTTACATTTTAGTTATCTAGTAAATGTCCTGTTGTATCTCGTTGCATTTTAAAATTTCATTTCTCTAATAACTTATGATGTTGAACAACCTGTCGTGTTCATGTTTTTAAAAATTCATATACTTTCTTTAGTGTAATGTCTGTTCAAATCTTTTGTTCATTTTTTTCAGGTTATTTGTTTTATATTATTGAGCTGTAAAAGTTCTTTATGTATTTCAGGTATAAATCCTTTTTCTGTTATATTTTGCATATATTTTCTCATGATCTGTGGCTTGCCTTTACATTTTCTTTTCTTTTTTAAGTTTATTTATTTATTTTTGGCTGTGTTGGATCTTCATTGCTGCGTGAGGGTTTTCTCTAGTTGCGGTGAGCAGAGGCTACTCTTTATTGAGGTGCACAGGTTTCTCATTGTGGTGGCTTCTCATTGTGGAGCACAGGCTCTAGGCACACAGGCTTCAGGAGCTGTGGCACATGGTCTCAATAGTTGTGGTACACAGGCTTAGTTGCTCCAAGGCATGTGGGGTTTTCCCTGACTGGGGATCAAACCGATGTAGGTAGCCCCTACATTGGCAAACCAATCTTTATCCACTGTACCACCAGGTGAGTCCTACACTTTGTTAATTGTGTTTCAAAGAGTGTCTCATTTTTGATGAAGTCCAATGATCAGTATTTTCTTTCATGGCTTGTGATTTTGGGGTCTTCCTTAAGAAACCTTTACCTTATGCAAGGCTGCACAGATTTTCTCCTTTGTTTTCCTATCCTAAACATAAGAGTTTTAGCTTTATGGTTCATTTCAAGTTAAATGTGGTGTGAGGAGTTGAGGTTCATTTTTTTCTGTATGGATATCCCACTATTCTGGCACTATTCAGGCACTATTCATTGACTAGACTATCCTTTCTGGGTTAAATTACCTTGGCACTTGTGGTAGCCTGAATTTAAGATGGCACCTAATGAAAACCTTTTTTATTTAGGCCCCCTCTTTCATATAAAATATGACTGATCTGTGCAACCAACATCACATTTGTCTTGTTTGGGCTGCTGAAACGAAAATATCATAGACTGTGTGGCTTAAACAGCAGAAATTTATTTCTCACAGTTTTGGCAGCTGGATGGGCCAAGATAAAAGTGCCAGCCAATTCAGTTCCTGATGAGGACCCTCTTACTGGGTTGAAGATGGATGCCGCCTTGCTGTATCCTCATGTGATGGAGAGAGGTATCATCTCTCTTGTGTCTCTTCTTATCAGGGCACTAATCTCTTTCATGAAGGCTCCACCCTCAGGACTGAATTACCTCACAAAGACTCTACTTCCAGATATCATTACATTGAGGATTATGGCTTCCATATATAAATTTGGGGGGAACACAAGTTTTCATAGCAGTATTGCAGAAATCAGGGAGTATAATTTATATTAGGTCATAGAAGCATTGGCTTTCACCTTCTCCCTTGGATCACTCATCTAGGGGAAACCAGCTAGATGCTTATGCCACTCTGTGGAAAATTTTAACATATGAATTTTATGGGGATACAGTTCAGTCCATGGCAGGCGGTCTAGTCTTCCTACCCCTCTGGCAGGGAAGACAAAGGCTGAAGAACTCATGGATTTCCTGACACTCTGTAGAAAAGGCTTTATACAGACTTGGACACGCATTTAATGTTTGCAAAACACCTGGTCATGGCCAAAGCATTTCTATGTGCTTTGCCCTTTTTGTCTTCACAACAGTGTGGGTCAGGGAGAAAGGGCAGTGGGCTGAGGAAGTTCTATATACTTGGGTATAAAGGATCACAAGCTAACTCTTAGTTGACAGGCCAGTGGGAATAAAGAAGGGGAGAGAGAGACTGACATGGAGAAGGATGGAAGGGAGAGGACTTATAATTTTCCAAAATCAGTGTCAGCACCTATTTTTCTTTGAGGAAAGAATTATTATAATCCTATCATTCAGGTAAAAGAATAGAACTCGTTCACAAACCATAGCTATTAAGTGTCTGGATCCATAACCTGGTGCTCAGTCATCAGGGCCTTAGGCATAGCTGCAGACCTGAGTCTTGTGAAAACCACAGACCTGAACTTTAAGTCAACATAGACCAAGGAACCGACGGTATTCCACTTATAATGTGATTCTGTCTCTGATCCCCAAATTCCAAGGCCTCCTGGGCTGAGGTCCTGCCAAGTCTCTCAGGAGGCTGGTCTGGCTGCAGCTTGGCTCTTCCTTAACCTCCCAGCCTGCCAAGCATCTCAGGTCTCAGTCAGCCTCATTGCCCTGAGCAGTCCATGTGGTCCAGGGTGGAGACTGGAGGGCAGAAAGGACAGCTGTCCCATTTGGCAGAGCTACTCCCTAGGGAAGGGAGGTACCAAAAGGTGCAGAGAGAGCAGGGGGAATGCGAGCAGAAGTCAGAGAGGACCATGGCAGCCCAGAGCCACATTGCCTAGAGTCATCCTTGTCCCTATGTTGGGCAACCTTGGGTAGATCAGTTGTGCTCTGGACTGAGAGGCCTGTCTGAGAAGAGAAAGCCGAAAGGAATGGCTCCTATAACTCCTCTAGGCTGATTTCCCATGGTTGGTGCCTCACAGCTGCTGGTGGTTCTGAGTTCACTTGCTCCAGGTCCCTCACCATCCTTTAAAGTATTTTTTAAAATTTTATATTGGAGTATAGTTGATTAACAATGTTGCATTAGTTTCAGGTGAACAGCAAAGTTATATAGATAGATAGATAGATTCTTTTTCCAATTCTTTTCCCATTTATGTTGTTACAGACAGTCCCCCTCCACTCTTGTACTTGTCACTCAAAGTGCCTCGAACCAAGTTCTGGCCTCCACCAGCCCCTGGCAAGGGTTCCTGGAACTGGCTAGGCCCCAGGTTTCCAGAGAGGCCTTTGCTGTGACTGCTCTATGTAGAGAAAATAGACTGTGGCTCATCCAAGAGGCTGTGATGCCCAGTGGTTCAGATTGTGACCTTAAAATCAGGTCTCTAGGCTTTGAACCAGGTCCCATCAATTATTAGCTGAGTGCCTTTGGGAAAATTACTTAACCTCACTGTGTGGCTCAGATGGTAAAGAATCTGCCTGCAATGGGAGAGACTTGGGTTCGATCCCTGGGTTGGGAAGATCCCCTGGAGGAGGGCATGGCAATCCACTCCAGTATTCTTGCCTGGAGAATCCCCATGGACAGAGGAGCCTGGCGGGCTATGATCCATGGGGTTGCAAAGAGTCAGACATGATTGATTGACTAAGCACACACACAGCATAGAGTTAATAACAGTTCGCTGTGGTGTTACAAGGAACACACGAGTCTGTATAGAGCAACCGGCATGAAAGAAACATTTGCTGTTCTGATCTCCTGGGATGGGAGAAGGAAGGGTGTGGAGGGCTGAAGGGAGGGTGCTGTGCACCAAAGAATAAATACCGCATTTGGGTTGCTGTCCCGCTGTATTTCCTCCTGTCCCTGGATCAGGGAAAGCTAAATTGCTCTGAAATTAACACAGATGAAGGCTCTAAGAGTGAGTTTCCTTTGAGGAGAAATTAATCTCTGGCAAACATGTCATTATGGGAGATGCAGATGCAGCAGGGCTTCCCCATTCATCCTACCTGAACCTCCTCCTCCCTCCCATGCCCCCTCTTCCTCCAGCACCCCGTTCCCACTTCAGGCTAGTGTCCTTGGTTGATGCTGCCCTCCAACACATGCTGGCCCAATATCTACTGTATACGTTCCTGCATGGCCTCTGGGTCCTTAGATGTGTGCTTAGAGGT